>NC_054830.1:27502575-27805606 GCF_018345385.1 Vulpes lagopus | reverse complement strand
CTTTTCTTCCCTTAACATTAGGGGATTTTTTTAAAAGAAAAATCTTCCATGCCAGTGTTGTTATATATAATCTTTTTGTTATTTTTTTTAACTTAATTAAAAAATACATTTTTCTTTAAATAGAGTCCTAAGTTTGGGATTGATGACTAAGGATCCCTTAAATTCATGTCTACTTAAATTAATTCACTACTTCCAACATGAATTTTCTTCTGAACAAGCAATGAAAAAATATTTAGCTTATATAGGCCATCTGGCTTTAAAATGTGGAGAATTTTCTTTTAGGCTGAATCTATTTTAGTGTGACTATAGGATCAGAATTCCAATGAATCCTAAACAGAAGATTCACAATTCAAACTTTAATGCTTTGGGGATTGTAAATCACAGCACATATGGGATGATACATGTTTTGGGAGAAACGGATCTTCCTGGCCCACATGTAAAATTAAAGCTGTCTGTATTCTGTGTTTATTGAATGTAGTTATTTTACAAAGATGGATCTGAATAAACAGTTCCTGGATTTTTAATCTTATCATTGGGATAATTAAAAACTGTAAAGATGTCTTTTTGTCAAATTATCATGCAATATAGATGCTCAGTAATGTTCTCAACTTACAGGTTGCTCAGAAAAAGTAATGGTTCTCCCTGTTTTTTCATGGTTCATTTTTTTACAGTCTAATAAATAACAAGAAAGGATCTTATTATCCTTGGAAGGAAGCTGTGAATCCTGTGGTTAGTCTGAGACATGGGACTTCTTTCCCCATAGACCTTGTACTCTGACAAGATAAGATATTTGGACAAAGATATTCATAATTACTGTAGGCAAGAAATTGCTTTATTTTAACATTTCTCAAAATATGTACTGATAAAGTTTATTCCCCAAAGGGTCAGTAGAAAAGTTCAAGGCAAGTTCAACTGGTGTATATCTATTGCAAGGCTTCTCAACCTTCAGATATTTTAATATGTGAATATATATCACAAATCTATGAAAAGAGGATATGGGAAGGAGGACAATGATAGGCAGTGATTTCCAGATTATTTGGCTCTAGAATATTTTGTAGGGCTCTTGTTCTGCTGATTACAGCTCAGGGGAATTTTATGTGTTATTGGGGACTTGTAGGCTTGTTAATACAGACTTTCCTGGTTCTTGACAACATCGGATTCTTCTTTCCTAGCTCACCCCAGTACATTTTAACATTTCTGAAATTGGGATGCAGTTCACAATCATCACATACTTTCCTTCTTTAATTCCAACAAAGCTATTAGTGAATTGATGGTGCCTTTGAATTAAGTAAATTATTAAGTAATGCAGCTTTAAATTCTAATTTAGTCATTATGTTCAGCCTAACCCACAGCGAGTGTAGTATTAAGTGTAAAGAACTAAATGAGAAGAAAAAGGCTATTCTGTTTTGTGGAAAATTTGTTTACTATGATACAATGAGCTTTGTTTAGAATTTCTGGAATCTGGTTAAAAAATAATCATCAGGGGATCCCTGGGTGGTGCAGCGGTTTGGCGCCTGCCTTTGGCGCAGGGCGCGATCCTGGAGACCCGGGATCGAATCCCACGTCGGGCTCCTGGTGCATGGAGCCTGCTTCTTCCTCTGCCTGTGTCTCTGCCTCTCTCTCTCTCTCTCTGTGTGACTATCATAAAAAAAAAAAAAAAAAATTAAAAAAAATATTTAAAAAAAATAATCATCACTCATGCTTTTCATATAACTTAATATAGTGTGGCCCATGCTGAGGTGCTTTCCATACAGGTACCTGTGATAGGTAGTATTAACCCCACTTCAAAAGTGAGGAAAAATGAGACTCAGAGCAATTCCGTAATGTGTATATGTATACCCTACTAGCAGTGGGGGAAGGAGATTTTAATCCCAGGGAGTCTATCCCAACCTACTCATTGTTTAACTTAGTTGAGCATTATTATTAATTCTTTTCAGGTAAACTTTCTTATACTTTTGCATTTGTGACATGAGCTAGTGAGCCCTTGAACTGGTTCTTTACTAGAACCACCTCAGGAACTCTTAGAAACTAAAGATTCCTGGGCCCCATCCCCAAGAGATACTTATTCACCAGCCCTGGGGTGAGACTTGGGAAGCAGTTTTTCAGCTTTTTTTTTTTTTTTTCTTTTAAATATAAAAAAGTTCAAGTGATTTTGGTTGAGCTAGATTTGGGAATGACTGATATACACTTAAGAAGAGGAAGTGATTTTCTTTCCACCAAATGTTAAGATGTAATAAAATGCAACATAGTCCTCAAACCATGAAGAGCATAATTAAATGTTGTATGACCCTGAAGGCCCCCATCTTATCTCATGGAGCATCGGGACACTGATTTCCTGCACCCACTATTGGCACCTGGAGGTGGTAGTCAGGGTGTGCTGAGGAAGCAAATATGCATAAATGTGCTTGGTACCTTTGCCTGAGATATATGAGGGCGCCTTCATGCCTCCCGATCCATGTGGTCCTCTTTCTGTAATAAAAACCTTCGTTAAGAATAACCTCAATGTAAACTGTCACAGATGGAGATGAGTAAGATGTCAACACACCTGACCTTTCAATCTTCAGCCCTGATGGCAATAAAAAGGGAGCCCCTCTAATCTGCCTGCAAATAGCTGCAGCTTCCTTGATCTGGTCTAATCAAAGGAACAAGCCCATAGGGGCTTAAAGGATTCCATGGTGCTGCCGCTGCCATTAATTTAATTGCTGCATAGAGTGAATTATGGGGAAGCTGAGTTAAATGCTGAAATCTTTGGGGCAAGAGATTAAATAGGTTAGTTCCATAATTAGTGTTGTCTTTAAGACAGGACATAGTGTTCCCCATAGTGTGACTTTGCAAAACTGATAGCTCTGTCTAAAGTCAACATGGATGGGGAGTGGCAAGTCAGATCTGGTCTTGGGAGGTGGGCAGTGTTGAGTGTGACAGAGTAGGTATGAATTAGATGCTCTTGAACTTCAGTGAAGACTGGGAGCCTCCCTCATTTGAGGTATCCTGGAATTATGCAACCTTTCTTTTTCCCCTGGGCTATGTGATAAGTAAAAAAGATATACCTTTTAAAATATTTATACTTATTAATATTTAAATACAACTCTGTGTATTTTGTGTTGTACAAATCCAGCTGTGAGCCAACATTATCCAGGGCATCCGATCAAATGTGAATTAATTGAGTCTGGTGGCCCTTTATACGCCAACTCTTTCTGTTAGTCTAGCTTACTGGCACAGTCTTCATGCACATGGACTGGACCTCTTTTGGATTCATTGACTAGTTAAATTAATTGGTTTATTACATGAGTCCAACCACTGCTGGACTCAGTTTACCCAGTTGTTTTTTTGTTTGTTTTTTATTTTACCCAGTTGTTAGTGGTATTTAAACTGCATTTGGTAAGCAGATTTGTTTAATGGATTTTGTTCCTTTAAAATAGAATGATTATTTTTTTCCTCTTTATGAATTTCCTTTTTCTGATGCCAGCCCATTTTTCCCTATTGACAAACATTTATCAAAATGTATTTACCAAAATACATTTTCCTCCAGTTGAGCATGTGGCTGTTACAAGCCAAACAGAGCAGTCATTTGCAGGTTTCCTCCTTTGCAGAAGCTAATGATTTTAATTTCTCTTAGGTTGCATAATCTTGAGAGGAGGGCATGCGGTATAAGATATTGCTTCCATATTAGCTAAAGGACTCGTTTTACAAATCATGATAATATCTGTAAAAGTTACTAGTAATGGAGCAACATATTGAATGCCTGCTCTGTGCCTAGCACTACACTTAACAAAATGTTACCTCATTTTAATGAATGCTTACAGCAATGTAGTTAAGTTGCTTTCCTCCTATATCATGAGGAAGACTAGACTGTCACCTTGGAAAGGTCCATGAGAAGATGGCAGGTCTGAAGCTCAGTAACGGAGGAAATGAGTCCTCAGAGTCTAGTAGGACGTGTGTGGCCCTTGCTGTCTAAGACCTTGACTTAAGATGAAGTTCAGTCTTTGGTGAAAGAAAGAATCCAGTCTTGTCTCCATGAAAACCCAAACTGAGTAGGATCCTTCATGAATTCTAATTTAACATCTGCCTGCAGTGGCTGAGTCATTTATCTTCCTTTTCCTGCTCCTACCTATCCTCTCCTGCCCATACATTACTTCCACCTGACCTTCATTTGCATTTGGAATGTAAGTATTGCTTTAAGAAAGAAAAGAAAATATATTCTCAAGGTACAGATGCTGTAATATAGTGGATATGGAAATTCACTTGAAAGTTGGATTCAAATCATAACTCTAATATGCTTGTGCAAATGAAACTTGGGCAAGAGTTTGAACCTCTCTGTGCCTTAGTTTCCTTTAAAACTCTGAGTAAAGGTGTCCATCGAAAGATGAATGGATAAAGAAGATGTGGTTTATGTATACAATGGAATATTACCCATTAGAAACGACCAATACCCACCATTTGCTTCGACGTGGATGGAACTGGAGGGTATTATGCTGAGTGAAATAAGTCAATCGGAGAAGGACAAACATTATATGGTCTCATTCATTTGGGGAATATAAATAATAGTGAAAGAGAATAGAGGGGAAGGGAGAAGAAATGGGTAGGAAATATCAGAAAGGGAGACAGAACATGGAAGACTCCTAACTCTGGGAAACAAACTAGGGGTGGTGGAAGGGAGGAGGGCGGGGGTGTCTGGGTGGCGGGCACTGAGGGGGGCACTTGACGGGATGAGCACTGGGTGTTGTTCTGTATGTTGGCAAATTGAACACCAATAAAAAATAAATTTATTATTAAAAAAAAATTAAAACTCTGAGTAATAGTAGCATCACCCTAGAAAACAATGAAAGGTGAGATCATGTATGTTATAAGCTTAGCCCCATGACTAGTACCTAGGAAGGGCCCAAGATGTGTATAAGAAATGGTGGCCTTTTTCTTCTTTTTCAAAGATAGATATGGGACTTAAAAAATTAAATTAGGTTAAAAAAATAATGACTTTTGGTGCTGTGGGATTTGTGAGCTCAAGGACCTGGGTTACAGGAACAACAAACATGAGCCTGCTTATTTAATAGAATGTGCCCTCAGTGAGGGGCTGATCTGCTTTCAGCTTGAGGAGTGCTTCAGAATTTTAATTATTTGGAGGAGCCTCCCAGGGTAATAGAAGTTGCTTTATGGTTGCTTTCTCTCCATGTCAAACTGAAGAGATAATTGTAACAAATGAGCATTCACATGCCAAGATGTGATGCAGCAAATGAATTTATGGATGCTGATGATAATGATCATCAGCATAGCTAGGGTTCTGATTTGATCAGTAGCTGACGACTGCTTTCTTAAGATGAAATAGTCGTTTAAATGAACACGACATCTTCTCTTGAACAACACTATTATTTATTTATTTATTTATTATTTATTTTCTCCTGTATATCGAAGACTCGTTACTAGTCTTGGCATGCTCTTCTCTGTAGTGTGTCTGTTCATACTGAACTACTCTAGGGAGATTTATTGCTCTTCCTGGTGTTCTTATTAGCATCCTTTACATAGCTCTTCATGACACTTGTTATAATGCAAAATGTAATAATAATATAATTAACATCCTTACGGCAGCTAATATTCATTGAGCATATACTATGTGCCCTGGAATTATATTAAGAGCATTGCATCCTCTCATTTAATCCTCATAAATCTGTGAGGCAGGAATTTTCATTGCTTCTGTTTTTCAGATGGGGAAGAGGTTAAATTAGAGATCTTGACTCTAATGTACCTAAAGTCACATCTAGGATATAAACCGGGTCTGACTGTGTGATCTGAGTGCATAGACACCACTGGCCCAAAGCTGCCTCTGTTGCACAGTTCCCTGCTTGCTTCCAGTCTCCTTGTTTGCCAGTAAGATCCCCTGGCCTCCTGCATTGTCTCATATCCTAGCCTGGTACTTGGCATGAAGGAGGCATTCAGGCAGTAGAAAGAATGAATGGGTTCAGCCACTCTGCATGGCAGATACTGACAAAATGCTACCTAGCCTCTAGAGCTTAAAATCAAAGTGAAAGAATTTTAATAGCATCATTTTAAGGTACCAGCCACTCCTCTATGTCCATAGAAAATTGAATATAGTAGAAGAATGGCAAAGTTAGGTTAGAAGCATTCAGATATGGAAGTTCTACAGGGCACTTGATTTTTAAGAAAAAAAAATCTGCTGGGGCATATAATAATTAAACTGTTCATGACAGCATATAATTCTATCATTATGCACATAACTGTTACTATCATTTAGATCATAAGAGAGAAAAGTGTCAAAGTCTTTCTCGTGGCATTTAATTTTGTCTTAGCTTTTCCTAAAGGAAGCATTCAGTTTATACTTTGAACTTGTAAACTTTTGACACATCTTTACATTTATTGTTGTGAATCATTCATGAAAACTATAGAAATGACTCACTGTCCCTTTTTCATAATTTGGATCAGATCTTTTTATGAAGTTTCAATCTGTCTTTCACTGTTTAAGGCCCCCTCTATGTGCATATTTTTAATGTACCTTGTTTTTTTAAACCTTCTGTTTTATTTAGAGTTAATACTATTAGTAATATAGCCTGTAAGAATAACAACTCAATTTATTCAAGACTATTTTAATTAAAAATATGTGCTAACTCTTCAGGGACCAGGTGGAAATTTACACTTCTCTGAAGACAGGGGTTGCTGAACAAATTAATAATATAAACAAGATTTTAGAGGGGATATTTAATCGACTCAAGAGAAAAAACTTTGCAAGTTCCAGCACTATTAAAAAAAAATCTTTTCCCCAGCAGTCTAGAGCTGTCCATTAACATTCAGAAGATGGATGTGTTAATTCCTAATCATTGTTTTGAATTCGTTAAACTGGTCACATTAAATACTTTTATTTGGCCACATTCTATTGGTCTCATACAAATTTGAATGTCCTTGACTCTAACAGTTCTACATGTTGAATCCTTCCTTAATCATCACTGTTTACCACTTCCCACCAACTTTGTTATCCTAGGCATGCAATGAAGCCTTTTTGCATCTCACTTTTGCATCAGTCAGTGGAGCCTTGGAGAGTTTTCCAAGATTTAAATGGGATAAAGTGTATGCTTCATTTGTTGCAATACTCAGAAAATAGGTTGCTAATTCATAGTCCAAATTAGGGCAGTTTTGTTATCAAGTGGAGCTGCCTCCACTGTAAACTTCCCTGCCTTGGAGTTGAAGCATCATTTCACTTATGCAGAACCTAAAATGACAAGTGGTTAGAATATTCTACCCTCCTTCCCCCATTTACACAAGAAGTCCTACAGAAGTGTAGAAATAAAATGTGATATATTTAATGATATTCCTCCAAGCAAAATAAACTTGTAGAAAATCTCAAGTCTTGTAACATTGATTGGATTTACCCCACTGAATTGTGCCTGGGATTTGTGATTCCTGAACCTGCTGAAATTTGGAACTAGGTGGTTCCTGAATCCCATGTGGGCCTGAAGTCTATGTCTTTAAGTCCCTGTCATATTTAGGACCTTGTTCTTTTGTCAAAGCTGTGATCTTCTCTCTTCTCACATTGCTAGAATTGGTCAAACATTTTGGCCCTTGTGAAATGCCTCGTGCTACCTGTGTGGTTTGCTAAGTTGAAAGTGTTTCCCGATTGTGGTGAGTCCAGCTGGCTTCCTTACTTAATATTATTTTCCTTGCCATGCAAATACAAAATTTGAAATATTTTTCAGTTGTACTAATTTATCTTCAGGCAAACTGAGATTGTTCATAGATTCTCATTTCCTTTCTTGGAGTCTTTGCACCAGCATTATCAATTGATATTGATTATCCTTTGTGAAATTTTTTGTTTTGCATTTATATGTTTTCTGAAAAAAAAGCATGGAGCAAGTATGTGTGATATGGTCTCATTTATTTCCTGGTATATTTTTCTGGAAAACTCTTAACAGCTAACTATGTCAAAGACAAGATGTATCAGACAATTAAGGACATGATTTTATCCAGGCTCTTACAATAGGGGGAATGCTTACTAATGAGGAATGTCTCAAAGAAAGAGGAGAAGAGTTGAAGTTAGTTGTTTGTACAAAGATGACTGATGTAGCTTTCTTTGTAGTTGTGAAAAATTGGAAGCATCCTAAATGGCAATAGAGGAATTATATCAATTATGGCATATGGAAACAATGGCATGTTTCCTATGCAACTGTCGTCAAAAATGAGGTAAAACTTTGGAGGTTTTATGAAACAGGGGTGTCATGAAGAAGGGTGGATGTGGGGTCTCAGAATATCCAAGGGCAGATCGGTCCTTGGACTTGGGGGTGTTTCCCAAAAAACAAAAGGGTAAGAACCTCTTGACCTTGGCTATTTCCTGAGAGCACAGGGTTTAGATTAAATTCAACATTGTCAGATAGATAAAACTTTGTGAAAAAAAAAATTTTTTTTTTTGAACAGTAATGACAGGCTATTGGGTCTTTCGTTAATTGTTTTTTTGCTAATGTTTAATTCAAAGCATTTCATTTTGAGTTCATATTGTGATTGCCTTCTTAGTTGGCTTAAGAACTCCTAGAAACTAGTTTTCAACATAAATGTAACAAGTATCCATTTTAACTCTAAACTATTAGAAACAGTTAATTTGAAAGTCGTTTTATTCATTTATAAATTTCATCATCATAGCCTATGTGGTCTCCTCCCCCAAATATAAGAGATTACCATGTTTCACATATTAAATACTAAATGAAAACCAGCTTTTTCATTTTCTGTGTTAATCTAGGTAAGGATTTGCCTGCTGTATGAAAATTTTCTTTTAAAACAAATAGTTTTACATTATAAAACCTTCTTCCATTGTAAGAAACAAGTATTTATTTTAGAATATTCTTATTAATACCCTTCCACCCACACCTCTGCTTACTTCCCCTTCCCCTGCCCTTCATTTCCATTTATCTTCTTCCTAGTTTCCAAGTATGAAGCTTTTATAGGTCTATCGTTTCTGTTTTTCTCTGACCTTCTCCCATTACTATCTTATCTACTTGCATAGCTCTCTACTGATTATCTCTTTATGTATCATTGATCCTTAGCCTTTCTCCAAGCCAATGCATTAAGAAGTGGAACTGATGATTCCCACCATCACAGTGGATCCTATACTGGCAATTCTTCCCAGAGTTCTCTCTGAAACTTAAAGACAGCTTAGAGTGGGGACAACTTTGTAAAGTGTTCTACACTGACCCCCAACCCTGTGAGGGTGCCCCACTCCTGCCAAAATGAACCTCAAGTTCAACTTCTCTTACTAGACTAGGTTCACTTCAGTGTTTTCAGTGGCTTTCTGCTGTCCCACAGATACTTAAACTCTTAATCAAATGTATAATATTTAACCCTTAACAAACTGTCCTTTTGACTTCCTCATTTTTTTTTTTTTACACAAATCTAAAGCATTTGGGGATAAGAGTTGTCTTTAAGAAGGAAAAATGAAGATCCCTTTTAATTCTTTAATTACTTTTTCTTTTTGATAACAAAAGTCAGATAATACTTATGGGTATTGAGAAAGTCACTTGTGATTTCACAGCACAGAAAGAGTGCTGTGAACATTTGAGTGTATACCATACCTGACTTCTCCCCCATATATTTGAACATGGAGTTGTTCTACAGAAATGTAGCTTGATAGATGGACTAGTTTGTATCCTGACAATGGCTCTGTTTGAACCTGGCCTCTACCACTGACTCTGTATATGGACCTGACAATTAATAAAATGCTCAAAGGCTCAGATACCTAATCAGTAAATAGGGAGGATACTTCACTGGCTTGTTATTAGGATCAAGCCAGATCCTGCATGTTGGTGTTTGTGGTTTATGGTGCCTGACACACAGCCTTTCTATATCAGATTATTTTCTGTTAATGAGTGAATTCTTCTTTGCTGCTGTTTCCAGAATTCCGTACTTACCCAGTGCTCATTAGGTAGGCTCTCTAGAACCTACTCCTGTAGCCAACCTGTGTCCTCCTTTTCCTCCCTGTCCCTAAGGCTGGACTGCTCTGTCCTTTCCCATCACCATAGTAACTGGGCATCTCCTCACAGGCTCACTTTCTCTAGAGTGTGGCTTATTGGACTTCTGTCTTCTACCTTGATAATCATCTAGCTATTGGCATCCAGTTAATGAGTACAGCTTAGCCCTTGGTGCTGTGTGTAAGCATATATGTATATGTCACATGATCTGTTTGAATAGTTTTTCAGAGGGCTTTCAAAGGTACCACCTTTACAAGAATATCATGAGGCAGGTTAGCATCTTTTATTAAGGAGGAAACTGACCCACATGGTGTGACTTGTTCATGGTTGCACAGCTATGAGACAGAAAAGCCAGGAACAGGATATTGGCCTGCAGGTTGGGATACCAGTTTTCCTTCCTCCATGCTCATAAACCCTCATTGAAATGCATATTTGCAATGTGGAGTTTCTAGGCCATCGGAACAGGTTTGTGCTTCCTCAGAGATATGTGGTCTAAACACTATGTGCAGTTTCCAACGACATCAAGGGAGGCAAACTCCATGTGCCAGATAGGATATTTTCTAATTCCATATAGAGTGACTGATCTTTACGCAGTCCTAGTAACTTGTGAAAGGGGATAGACCCTGTGCTTCGTTTTCCAAATCTACTAAATTACTTATTACTTGGCAGCAAAAACTAGTTGGAATGAAGGCTTCTTAGCCCTTATAGCAATTTACATTGCCCATGTGGAATATCCCTTTAGAATGAACTTCCTGGCAAGACTTAGTAAACACATTTCAACTAGATATAAAGATTTCATAAGCCATGTTCTTAGCAAAATGTGTTAGGGAAGAATCACAGCTCCCAAGATGTCATTAATTTTATATTTAGCTCAGAATTTAAGGACAGCTAGGAAAGGCACATGTCCATAATCCATACTCACATTATTAAAGTATAGGGAATTCATAGTGAGACATTACTATGATCAGTGCCATCCAGGAGGCCTGTAAAGGGATGTGGTTAAGGGCTTGTGTTATGGCATCTTGAGACTTAATTTCAGGTTGACACTCTCTCTACCACTTACTACTTTGAGTAAATTACTAAACTGCTCTATGCTTCATTTGTCTCATCTATCAAAATGAGGATTATGAGAGTATTTACCTTGAAGAGTTGCCATGAAGATGAACAGATTTCGTATAATATCCTTGGCACAGTGCCTGCTATATACTGATAATGCTATTTTTTTTTTTTTTGCCAATGGTTGATACCTTCTGATACTGTACACCATATTAGACATGTTTTAAATTTACTTTTTGTTTGTTTATAGGCCTAAGGTTCTATTTATTTGTCTATAAGTCTTACAAACTAGATAATTGTGAAAAGCAGTTAGTTTAGAATATGTGCCATGTCTTGATATCTTTCCATATCCCCATCACTTGGATGCCTGGGTATTCTCTCTTGACTATTATATAGGCGAGTTATAGAAGAGACAAGAGCTCTTTCAGCAGGGGCCTGCCATGTGATCAGTTACAGTCCTAGAGGAACTGAAGTGGGCATTCACTGTGGACAGTCTTCTACCGAACCACTGCCACCTTCTCCAGCTACCTATGTGATGGAGAGCTCCATATCTATTAGGTTATGTCCTAACAGGGCAGTAATCTCAAAGAGAATTTGTTGCTGTACTTCTGTAGATGAATTCCCAGGAAGCCACAGTTGGAGATGGCACATGGCAATGGGAATAATTTGGCTATTTTACTGTGTGTCCTATGTCCATCTTTATGGAGAGCTCTGCATTAGAAAGACTTACGTCAGATAGTGTTTCCATTTAAATCCCTCTTTGTGTCAAGTGGAGCCAATTACTGGTGACTACAAGAGTGACATTTGGTGAAAGCATTCTCCTCTTGTTCCCTGATAAGCATAAGGTAGCTGTCTTGTCACTTTCTTGTATTACTTATTACGTGAAACCATTCCTCTGCCTACTGTCCATCTACTGTAAAATATTTATCTGGAGTGTCTCAAGTACTCTAAAGTGTAACAAAGATTTGTGGTTATTTGCAATTTCTTTTAAGGCTGACAAAATACAAAAATTGCTTGACATATCTGTCTTGAAAGAGATGACTGAACCAAAAGTATTAGTTTGATATCTTGTTTGAAATTGAATATATATATATATAAAAAGAAATTGAATATATACATATATTTTTTTTTTACCAAAATAATTCCTACATAGCTCATGTGGATTGTGTTTAAATATGAAGTTAATTCCTAAATGTCAGAATAAATACATGATTTCCTGGGGAAGTAGTTATATTACTGTATTAAATTAACCAGGGACTGAGGCCCATGGCTGAGCTTGATGACTCCACTAAGAGGAAGCTAGTTAAGCTCCTAAGAATTTTAGATGTCGAAAACATTCCTTGTGCACAGGATTCAGCGTTGTGTGGTTCATTAGGATATATTTTTGGTTGACCCTGGACATTTTTTATTAACTAGTAGAATAAGACAATCATATGATGTTGGAGTAGGAGGATTTATCTTAGTGACTCAAAAATGCTGGTTGCATTGTAGATATAATTATGCAAAGCTAAGAATCCAGAAAAGAATTGCCAGAGAAGGAATTAAAAATAAGATTTTAAATGAAAATACCCACCTTGATCCTGAAAGAAAACAAACCTATTGCAACAGGAGCAATTGAGTAGCCTCAAGCATAGAAAACCCAAATACAACTCACTGGAGTCAGTGTGAACAAATTTGAGGTCAACCCTTTTAAACCTTGTCTGTACCACAAGGCTTTCAATCAAGGAAATAAAGTATGTGTTAGTTGTAATCTCCAAAAAATCAATCAAGCAGTCAGTCAACCAACCAACCAGCCTACCTGGGGACTTTTGCCTCTGGCTAAATTGGGGTGGTCTATGAAAAATCAACACTTCTTTAAAAACAGTAGAGAAGCCAAATTAAACAAAATCTGAAATGTTCCTAACTTGAAGACATTAAAGAGTTGCCAAGAAAACCAAGACTCTTAGAGCATAGGGAACTATAAAGTGGTGAGCCAGCGTTCCACAACCTGCTTTTCCCTTAAGGGATCTCTCCAACTTTTGGTTTGAATGAAAGCTGAGAAATCAGGCAAAAGATTGTGCCTGGGAGCAGAGAAGGCGGGAGATTTTTTTGGCAATCTCTCAAGGCAAGAGAGAAAAACGTCAAAGTCTAGGGATGCTAAAGCAGCTGGGACTTGATGGGATGTGATCTCAGAAAGAAAGCAGGTACTAGATATTACCCTGATCTTGGGCAGTCTTGTTCATTCCTGAAGGCATTTACCTAATTTTTATGCTGTGGAGGTGTAAAGCTAGGACATTTAAGAGCAGATCACAGAAAATGTAAAGTGCTAAAACAAACAACAACAAAAAACACCTGAATCTTTTCCATTTTTTGCTGCTTTGTGGGTGTGGGGACAGACATGCAACATTATGGGCAGTGGAATTCTAGGAGGGTTGTTTTCCTTTTGTCTTGGGGCCTGACTCCATAGGCCCCAACTCTGCCTCTCTTTGTGAGAAAGAGATAAAGAAAAGAAAGAAAAGAAAAAAGTAAGTAAATTGCTCATTGTGACAATTTCTCCCAGGGCTAAAGGTAAAACAATTGGAGTTCAGCATTCATGAAGGACAAAGGAGACTGGTAAACACTACAGACTTTCAAACTACATCCAAGAATGTGAGCAAAAAGGCAGAGCAGGGATCCCTGGGTGGCACAGCGGTTTAGCACCTGCCTTTGGCCCAGGGCACGATCCTGGAGACCCGGGATCAAATCCCACATCGGGCTCCCGGTGCATGGAGCCTGCTTCTCCCTCTGCCTATGTCTCTGCCTCTCTCTCTCTCTATCATAAATAAATTAAAAAAAAAAAAAAAAGGCAGAGCAGATCTTTCAAAATGTCAGCCACGGTGGAGTCCACTCAATCCCATGGTGGATAAAGGCAACCTGACCTATCCCAGGCTGCCTCCCATAGCCTAGGATGAACCTTTTCTGGAGGAAGTTACCTTCATCCAGTTTCTCTGTGATTTTTTTTTTTTTTTTTTTTGTACATGGTACCCATAATTCAACATAAAATCCAAGAAATGGGACTGGAAGGAAAAACCAAAAATGTATTTCTGTTTGATTAGAATTGGACGTCGGGTGATTAGGAATAGCTGATAAGGCTGGGACTCTTAGGTTCTCCGTCTTCCCTGCTGCCCTGTTTTCCCTTACTCCTGGCTTCATCCATTAAATTACCTTATTTAGGCTGTAGGCATTTGGATTTGCAACCATACTTTGTAGTAAGGAATTTGTCTGGTTTTATCTAGATGTTTGGTGTTCTAAACACCACCATATGGATCTGCACAGAAAGAACTTAGGCATGTTCCCAGTAATCTGACTTTGGGATGATTTTCTTTGTGTAGGAAGATGAGTAGAGGGGTTGTGGGGTGAATCTTGATATAAACAGAAATGCTTGATTTTTATTATTCATTTTTGCTTTAAAGTTTGCTAGTTTTTGGTGAAGCCCCCATCTGTGACTTTATCTTAGAGTTCTGTCTTGCAAAGGGGAAAAAAAAATCCTTATGAATGCCTACAGGGGAAAAATAAGAAAAACAAGTTCAGGCAGGCTTAAATAAAATTACAATTGGCCCTGTGAGTTGCTTCCTGGGAATGTGCAGTGTGCATTTTTGACATGGACTGCTCCTGTCTTTCTCAATGACAAAAGATCAGGAATGAGATAGGCCTTTGTAACCCTGAGTCAGCTTGCTCTCTGTTCCAAGTGAAGAAGACCCATTACTTAAATTCTGTCTGTCTTCCCTCCCTCCCTCCCTCCCTTCTTTTTTTCCTTCCTTCCTTCTTCCACAAAGGAGGATAGCCTCCCACTGTAGCATTATGGTTTCTTTGAAGACCACATGTTTCTTAAGGCTGCAGACTGAAATAATCCAAGAGCAGAATTTTAGATGCAGAGTGAGTATACAGTTTACCCTGAGTGTTTTGGAATCCCAGTGCTCTGAAGGGTATTCATAGTGTGGTCCTCAGTCCCACATTTGGCATCACGCATGAGCTTCTTAGAAATGCAAATTCATGGGCTGCACACAGACTTGGTAAATCAGAAGTGGGACTTAGGAAGTGGACTCAGGAAGTGGGACTCAGGAAGTTACTTTTTAACAAGCTATCTAAATGATATTTAAGTACATTAGTATTTGACAACCACTGCTCTAGTGTATGGATGGTAATTCATATCATCAGCAGGCCGCGCTGAGCTATTTAAGCTGTGCCGGTGGGGAGGATCTTGGTGCCACATCAAGAAAACATTGCAAACATTGCCCTATCCACTTATTTGTCTTCAAATCTAATGTACTTAGGGTCTTTGGACAGTCTTTCCTTGGCCAGAAAATCATGATCTACCTTGCCTATTAGAGGGAATTTTTTTTTAAAACTGTTGGGGAGATCTTGCCTTTTCTATAGACTTTTCCTCCTCTCACCACCAGTTCTCTTAATACTGTATAAAAGGTCTTTGTTAATTGGAAGATGAATCCAGAGCCTCAGTTAGATGATAAAGCAATCAAGCATTGAGAAGAAATCGCTTCTTTCTGAACAAAGAGCAAATCATGTGCCTTTAAGAGTGCCTTTAAGACTGGAATGAAAAATGACCTAAAATGACAGACCAAAATCATGGCACTTGGAAAGAAGAATCAACTTTCAAAGGACAGTGGATAGATACATAGAACAGAAAGTTAAACTTTTTTTTTTTTTTAGAAAGTTGAACTTTTAAAGGCATCCCTATGTGCATCATACATTTATTACTTTTTTAATTTAATACTATTATTATATGTATTTCTCTATATGTTTCAAATATTAATTGTTAAATAAATTATTGGTCTAAGACTTCCAGCATCCACTAGAAAACGGTTTGCTTATGTTTATTATTATATTATATGTGGCTTTATTAAAAAAATGCATCTGTGTTATGATCTCCATAGGTTAAGTGATTTTTTTTTTTTTTTTGGTGCCTATTCTGTAAGGTTATAAAAAATGAAACTGTTGTTCCAGGAGAAGTTTGAGATGATAAATGGTTTTAAAGATCTTATTGTTTTCTTCGACGCACACTTTAAATGATTTGGTGAAGTGAGTAGAGACTCCTCTTGTTCCCAAGAAAACACCTTCAAGAAGAGAATCTCTATTGCTTAATAATTGCTGGTCATTTTTAGTAACGCACAGGTGAATATGTGCCCTCTGTTGACCCTTTATTAGCAGACAAGTGATTTGGTCGAACTTCCTAGCAGTACAATCAAGAAGGAATCCAAACAGGGAAAAACTAAAGCTCATCAGTGATTCATCAAATATTATTGAAATAGTCAGGTTCTTTATGTGTAAAATCTCCTCTTTTTCCCTCCCTGCTCTTCTACTGCCCCATCAACTAAAAGCAGTGATTCCATCTGGTTCTACCTTATTGGGCTTTGAAAGAATTTTGAGAACAAAATAACAGAAACAGAAGAAATGAACTTGTACATTTTCGAGAAAGGATGACTTCCTGGAATTGGGTATTTATGTCTAAGATGTTCATGAAATGTTGTTCTTGCTAGGCTGCAATTTATTCAAGTAATAGAATAGTATCCCAGTAAAAATACCAAAGTACCTTAAATGCAAAATATAAGGTGTATTATTATCCTACATTATTTGTACTTAATCTCACTTCCAAGTTGACCAACTAGAAAGAGATGCCAGATAGTGTTTATGTGAGAGAATTAGCTTTAGTGAAAATATCCTGAAATGAGAAATTCTAGAGATTTGTTGCTTCATTGAGTATTGCTCGAAAAAAAAAAATGTCCAGAGAAGAACTATAGATCTGTATAAATTTTGTTTATTTGTTCAGTTGCATTTGGAAATCCTTTGAGCTATAAGGTTTGAACTAGGAATTTGACATAAATGAATTTGCATTCCCTATGACTACAGGCAAGTTTTTTTATGCTTAGCTTTCTTGTGATGGGATAGCAATAGAATATTTGTTACAGAATTGCTGAGAGAATGAAATGGTAATGCAGGCAATGTTCTGGGTACAGGACTTGGAACATAGTAAATGCTCTTTTATGGTCTCTTATTTAGGATATTGTGTTATTTGGTATATGCTGAATTTGGCATGTCTTAAATTTCTTATAAAAATTAGAATGGTACTTGTATAAAAGGTGGCATTTACATGTCATCTTCCAGGCAGCAGGACATTTGGGATGAAATGACAGAAATGAAGCAAGCCCTCTTTCCTCCTGATTGGTAGAAGATCTGTTCTCTAGAGCTTATGGCTGGGTCGATATCGATTTCTAGTCTGGAATTTAAATGGGGATAAGAAGCAGACCCAGGGCAGTGAGATGTTCCTGGACTACTCAGAGAAGCTTAGGAACCATTTAGTTATTTAAGAAAATTTTGACTGGTTAATGGACAATGCTCTCATATGAAATGAGGCTCAAGGGGCAAGGTCAAGTCAGAACTTTCAGAACTGTGATTGTGGATGGTGGTGGGGCTGCAGGTGGAAAGCAGGAGTGAGAGTATCTTAGCCAGGGATAGTGAAGAATAAAGGATCTAAAATGTGCTGGCAGGCAGCGTGAATATGAACATGGCTCTAGTGCATGAAGACCGACATGTGAGTCTCCTGCTCACAAAGCAATGGGAGAAGGGGAGTGCTTTTGAAGAGACCCTGTTGTCTCTGGAATAGCTATTTCTTTCGGATATACTCTTGCTGTCATACTCTTTCCATTCTAGATGACAATGTATGCCCTTCAACCCTTCCAGGAGTCTAAGAATTTTATTTTTATTTTATTTTTATTTTTATTTTTATTTTTTTTGAGTCTAAGAATTTTAAAGAAGAGGTTCTTGACATCCATGCGTCAGGAGATACGTGTCACCTGGAGAGAAGAGAATGCCATTCGGTGTCTTATCAGGCTGCTCGGTGTGGCTCTGGTGGTTAGGAATGACAGAAAATACACCCAGGGAAATCCCTCAGACCATGTGGCTCAGGGTGGGATCCCTCTGAACACCTGTCACCTGGCATTGGTCCTTAGGGTCCCCTATCCGAAACATACAGAGCAGAGCTCAGAAATGGATTGTAAAAGGTCCTACTTCAAATCTTTCAGCACAGGGAAGCATCCCGACACGGCTTCCTGCAGGGTGCCAGATAGAAAGCACAAGTGAGAAAGGGAAGAATTCCTGTCTTTGGGAATTTTGGAGGAACAATTACCTAAATTAGTTCATTAGTTAGTGTATCCATAAATTGATTAAGTACTTAAGGACTTATTTTCTGCCAGGCAAAATGCTGGATGCTAGAGATCCTAAAGTTAATGAAAATAATGTGGGTCTTGTTCCTCGTGGTGCTTACAGCCAGCTAAAACAAAAAATGGGGTCAGCATGTATCCAGTGATAAGGGGGAACAGAGGAGGTGATGTGAATAAAACTAAAGAATCAGAAAAAGGGGAGGAGATGATGCCTGTAAACAGGTGCAGAAGAGGTGGAGTGAAGTGTAGGAGGAATAGCAAGTGCACAGGCAGGAAGGAACAGGCATTCACAGTACTTGGAGGCCTTACAGGGAGAATTTGAGGGAGGAAATCTTGTGCCTAAGAGACTGTAGCAGAGGACATGAGGAAATGCCATGAGGCTCTCAGATCTAGCACAGGTAAAATTGGCTAAGAATGTACAGAATGAGGACAGTTCTGGAAGCCAAGCCCAGGACCAGAGTCCATCTTCCTCTAGCCACCTGTTGCTTGCATATAGTACTATAGAAGTCCTTTTTACTCAGCTCAATTGTGACTTCTCTTTGGTCAATTAAAACATTTGGTTAAAGAAACAAAAAGTTGCTTTAAAAATAGGAAAAAAAGTTAGAATGCTATGTAAAAATTTTGTTTTAACTCCGGATATTGGAATGTGCATCTGTTTGCCAATCCTTTGTTGAATCTATACCTTAGTTAAATCCAGATTTGCTATTTGGAGTTTCACTTCCACTTTCTTATATAAATAATAGTCCTAAAGCACTGCTTACAGTTTCCTCAAAGTGAAGCAAAAACACGGACACTTGCAAAGTAATCTAAGGCATGATTCTTTTGGAGTTTTACCATGTTTTTCCCCAATTATAAAGTTTCCCATATCTAATATAAAGCCAATTATTCTTATGAGTTGAGTTTATCATCCTAAGGAAGCAGTGGATGCAACAGATCTCTTTTATGCCTTTGTATTTCATCAATTTTATGTTATGCTTATATCATGTGAATATAATCGCAATTATGATAGGCTTGAAAACGGAAATATAGATTCCTGGGTAAACAATACAGCTGGGGGGCACCTGGATGGCTCAGTGTTTGAGCATTTGCCTTTTGCTCAGGGCGTGGTCCTGGGATTGAGTCCCACATTTGGGCTCCCCTTGAGGAATCTGCTTCTCCCTCTGCCTTTATCACTGCCTCTCTCTATGTCTCTCATGAATAAATAAATGAAATCTTTAAAAAACAAACAAAAACCAACCAAACAAAAACATACAACTGAGCTGATGGAAGTAGATTGTATGATGTGCTGGGAAGGCGCTTACACAACAGGTGTTCTGAGCACCAAGGACAATCACTCATTCTGATTGAAAAGGAAATGGAGAGCTTGGGTTAATCCAGCCATGTGATTAGCTGATTGTCAGTAAGAATGTTTCTATTTTCCTACTGTCTTAGTAAAAGGGAGTTGATAATCAAATGTGAACAATTTCTTTTAAATTTCAATTGTAGAGTTTCCTAAGTTAATATATAGTTAGCCTCTGTAAGTATGTTGGGTCTTTCTTAATTTTTTAAAAAAATTTCCATAATACTGTAATACATTAGTCCACGTAGCTATTGTTGAACTTGAAATATGTATACATTTATTAATTCAAGTGATTAGTTGTGAATTTGTGTATAGGGTAGGAAATACCTTCGATTAATTTAGGCAAACACCTGTTAAATACTTGTTTGTAAAATATATTTAGATGTGGATTTTCCCTGAATTTGGTTATGAATCGTTTTGCATGAGTGACCCTCTGTCAAATTTAGTAGTGCAAATTCAAAACTGTCTTTGTTAGCTACCTGCTACTTTTTGTCTTTTTTTAATGTCCACTTCTGAAAGTTTACTTTCTACTATAGTGCATTGTGAGAATTAGGTTCTGGGGAAGAACAAATAGAATTAAAGACTTAATCTATGATCTCAGAAGCAATGATCTATTGGAAGATGGTGTGTGTATTCACAGAATCAGGTGGATAGGCATCAACATCTCAAAGCATGCTAGATAAATGATATATAAATATGGATGGGAGTGATCAAAGAAGCATCATAGGAAAACTGAGGGTATTTTTCTTTTTAAAGTTTGATACATTGAGAAAATTTGTTTTTTTTTCAATCAAGAAGCAGAATAGTATAGTAGTTAAATGGTGGGCTTGAGAGCCGTGCAAATCTAGATTCAGATCTTGGCTCCACCACTTAGTACGTATGTGCCCTTGGGGGAAAAAAAAAACATTCTCTGTCACAGTTGTTCACCTGTTTTATGGAGATGGTGGGATCCATTTCCTATGTTGGGAAGATTAAATGAATTTTTACATTTATAGCACTTAAAGTTTGAAATATACTAAATTTCACAAATGCTAGCTGCTGTTATTATTATTATTATTATTATTATGGTATATTCATAATTATATATAGAATAGTAGAATTAAGCTTGTTTTACAACCTAAATTCTAGTTTTATATCTGCCTCTAACAAGTTAGCTGATCATGGGAAATGGGCCAACATCTGAAGTTTATCATTCATTAGATAATGTTTAAAATCCTTTTCAACTCAGATATGAGGCTGATGATGCAACTGAGTCCACAATTAAGCAGCTTATTTGGGAGCAATAAAATGGAGTATTTAAGACCATGTCCTTACCTCCTTCCCCATCTTATCCCATATGCAAAAAATCATCTCAAAATATATCGAAGACTTGAACATAAGATCTGAAAGCAGAACACTCTTAGAGGAAAAAATAGGGAATAATCCCCTTGACATAGGTCTTGGCAATGTGCTTTTGGATTTGACACCAAAAGTACAAACAACAAATGAAGAAATCAAGATGTAGAACTATGTCAGACTAAAAAGCTTCTGTACAGCAAAGGAAATAATCAACAAAATAAAAAGGCAACCTATAGAATTGAGAGAAAATATTTGCAATTATGTATCTGGTACAAAGTTAATATTGAAAATATATAAGGAACTCCTACAGTTCAATAGAAAAAAAATGTGATTAAAAATGTGCAAAGGATCTGAACAGACATTTCTCCAAAGAAGATATGCATGTGGTCATCGTGAAAAGATGCTCAATATGGAACCAAGTTAAGTACTGGTCAATGGATGAGTGAATAAAGAAGATGTGGGATGTATGTATGTATAATGAAATATTGTGCCATGAGAAAGAAGGAAATCATGTTATTGGAGACAACATTGATGGACTTTGAGGGCATTTTGCTAAGTGAAATAACTCAGAGAAAAACAAATACTGGGTATTAGTTATATTTGGGATCTAACAAAGCTAAACTTTTAGAAACTGAGATGAGAATGGTGATTATCAGGGCCTGGGGTAGAGGAAAATGGGAGATGTTGATCCAAGAGTACACACTTCCAGTTAGAAGATGAATAAGTTGGGAGATCCCTGGGTGGCTCAGTGGTTTGGCGCCTGCCTTTGGCCAAGGGCATGATCCTAGGGTCCCAGGATCGAGTCCCACGTTGGGCTCCCAGCATGGAGCCTGCTTCTCCCTCTGCCTGTGCCTCTGCCTCTCTCTCTCTGTCTATCATGAATAAATAAATAAATAAAAAATATTTAGAAGATGAATAAGTTGGAATCTAATGTACATTGTGGTGCTTGTAGTTAATAATACTTCATTATATATTTGAAAGTTGCTAAGAGTAGATCTTAAATGTTCTCATCATAAAAATGAAATGGTTATTGGACACCTGGGTGACTCAGTGATTAATTATCTGCCTTGGGCTCAGGGCATGATCCTGGGGTCCTGAGATCAAGTCCTACATCGGGCTCCCCATGAGGAGACTGCTTCTCCCTCTGCCTATGTCTCTGCCTCTCATTGTGTCTCTCATTAATAAATAAATAAATTCTTAAAAAAAGAAATGGTTATTTATTATATGAAGTGATAAAAAAGTTAAAACTATGGTGGTAATAGTTTTACAGTATGTAAGTATCAAATTAACACATTTTATAATTTAAACTCACGCAATGTTGTATGCCAATTATATCTCAAAGCTAGAGGAGGTGGCAGTAAAAGACCATGGTTTTAGGAGTTTGACAGATGCTCATTTGGTGCCTGATTATTTAGTTTGCTGTGGGACCACAACTGGATGGCATAACTCCTTTGATATTATTTACTTCATCTTCTCATTTAAAAAGAGGATAAAAATTATACCCAACTTCTAGAGTTGCTCACTAATTAAATGAGGAGACATGTCATCACCCAGCTCAGTATCTGGTACACAGTAAACTCAACATGGTGGTAGTGGTGGTGGGGATGATGGTGGTGGTAGTGATGTGCTGTGTTGGATATAGGGCAAGGATTCAGTAGGTTTTGGCCAAATGAATGATTAATAGAGCTTTCCTTTTTTTTTCTAAGTTAAGTGGCTCACAGGAAGCCCTTCTAAGGACATATAGAATTTTATAACTTAATGGAGTGTTTATTTATGGTTTGGATGTATTATATAATCACTTCCCTCTTATTGCAAATCTGCCCAGCTTCCCTCTGCCTAAATGACATCAGTATCCATATTAAGAAAAATCCTTGCCTGGCTCCAAGAGTCTTGCCCACATGTCTATCTAAGATTTATTGATGCCAGCTATTGATCAAGAGCATCAGTGATGGGTTTTTAAGGTAGATGTTCTCCTCAATTTGTTTGCCACTTTGAAAATTTTCAAGAAAGCTATACTGAACTTGAGATTTTAATGGATCTCATCTGTGAATTTGAGCCAGAGATTTTCGTACATAAAGTAGTACGAAATAGGAGGAACCCATTAGATGTTCTACTTTATTTCTACTCAGAAAACAGTTTTTATTTTTCCTATAGTCTGTGTGGTTTCATTCACAGCCTCACATTCTGGGAAACAGATGAAGAATTAAAAGAATCTCAGATTAAAAATCTTTTTTCTAGACATCAGGGTAATATCCCGTAAAGGTGGGTGGCCTTTTAAAATGCATACCCTGTAAGAAAATGAATAAAATTTGAACTGTGTTAATTTTAACATAAAATACTTGAGAAATGAAAATTATACATCTTTTGGCTCAGATCTATGACATGAGCAAAATATATGGATTAGGATGGACTCCATGATGGCAGAGTTGTTTGGTCTCTTTTGTTCACTTCTGGGTTCCCAGAACCTAGGACAGTGCCTAGCGTGAATATACAACATAGATGTGTTGATTAGATTTTTAAAAGAAGTAACCCATTCTGGCATTTGTCTTTCTCCGTAAAGGAACCAAAAGGCAGCGTAGGCTTGCACATGCCCACCCATGAAGCATTTGCCTTGCTACCTCACCTATGGAAATGAAATGTTTACTTTGATATAGCAGGCGTGTATACCATTCTTCATAAACCTAGTTGGTGGTAAAAAAATTCAGGTTTTTTTTTTTTTATTACATCATGAAGTATATAATTCTTCAATACTGCATCAGCTCTTGGATCACATGGGGGTCTGTGAAAAACTGCCTTGCCATCACATCTGAATTTTTCATTTAAAAATCAACTCCAATAACACTCAGTCATTTATAAGTTAGAGTCTCTGGAAGCGTTGGTGGCTGTATTTGCATACTTTATCCATTAAGCATGTTTTTAAAGGACTGCAAGTTTATGGCTTGCAGTTACTCCCCATCGGGCTTTGGCTAGAGACTGGTATGCACTGGACAGCCTATGTTTCAGCAGAAATCACAGAGGAAAACATGTGCATGCTGATGGTTTGCTGCTGGCGCACACAGTCATCCTGTGGCCGACTGGTGGATAAGAGGTGATCCTATGATGTATCACTGCTTTCCTTCTGTGCCATTGATTCTGTTTGGTCAGTACAGTTCAGCCATGCACTATGTATGTTACCCTTTTCATTGCAAGGAATACTATTTTTACCCCAGATTTATTTGTTTGCAGGCAATATAAAGGGAAAAAGAAAACCTCTGATCTATGTTACAGATGAGAAAAACATTGTAACAAACAATACCTCTTTCCTTTGGCATAACTATGAATGTTGTAGTTAGTAAAATGTTACTTCAAAACTGACAGGGAAAAGTATAAAAACTGTGATTGGGGGGTGGGAGGGAGTGGTTAAGAGATTTGAGAGATTTTTTATTTTAATGAAACTGAGAAATCTGCAAAAATGTTTCAAAATAATTAGGCAAAAATGCAGGAGTGAATTGAAGAGAAATTATTCTTTCTGATATCTCTTTGGGATGAAGCAAGCATTTATCTAGAGTAGCTCTAGTATGAGTCTGTCAGGCATTAAAGAAGATGGTTTGAAAAGACAGCTTGAATTTATTATTAGAACCTGAAATGGAGACAAGGTAATGTACATCAGGCAGTATTTTCAGTGGTGGAGCAATGCAACAGTATTACTCAGGGGGTCCTTGTGGAAAACCAGGGTGGCGTGATTATTTTCACCCTCGTGGGTCAGATTGATAGACACTTAGACTTATCCCATAGGGCACCACCCCCAGCCCTCACGCCACAGGAGGAGAAGGAAGAAAGGAAGAAAGTCTGTCTGAAAGGCAAAGACTTAATCATGGGAACCTTTGGTTCTTGCTGAGTGTTTAACTTGACCATTCTTTCAAAGGGACTACAACATAGAGATTTTCTTTGAGATTTTGCTGTCAGTAGTGGTTTGGAAGAATAAATATCCAAATGCTGAGAGCTGAACAGTGGGGTACAACTTTGAAAGATTCCCAAAGGGAAGAGTGAATGTTGGGAGAAATAGTGGGTACAGATGAGATGGATATTACCCATCAGCTGTCAAGTTGACAGTTCTTCCAGCAAGTGTTTTGGTCTCTCTTGACCTTATAAGTAAAAAAAAAAAAAAAGTGAGACATTTTAAAAATCATCAAATATAAATGATATGTGAGGTGATGTTGGTAGGTGGCAAAATCCAAGAAGGCATGTTGTCTAGTGTGGCCATCCATTAACTTTGTTCTTTTTGTACGTTCCACTCCTAGTAGAACGGTGTGAGTTTTATGTACTAGGGGCCCTTGTTCTTTGAAAAACATTTCTTAAGGATCCTGTGACCCTTCTCAATTGCTTTGCTGTGAAAATTAGAATTCATCTTTATTAGACAAGTGACCTATTCTCTGTATCCTGCTTATGAAGTATTGATAAACCATCCTCAAAGGCTTTTAAAAGAGTGTCTGTTTAGATAAAAATTCCACAAAGAGGAATTTGGCCATAATCTAACTTTGTACTCAGTTTTTATCATTATTCTGTCAGCATGTTGTAGGTAATTCATGTGGGTTATCTATATAGTACTTTATTAACCTATGCTATTGTAGACAGTCCACATGTATTATGTGCCAACATGGATACATATTCACACACATTTTCACCCACTCTTTCCTTTTCTCAGGTAATTATAATAGCTATCCTAATTTTCTTCTGTTACCTAAATTAGCTTCAGCACTCATTTATTGGGTACCTGCAATGTTCCAGAAGCTCAGTTGGCTCTGAGGATTAAAAATGAGGCCCCTGATTTCTGGGAGCTTTGTGGCAGTGGGGTAAACAGAGGTACAAGTAGTGTTTTATTTCTTCCCTAATAAAAGTAGGCAAGGGGCAGGGGGTACATGAACGGAAACATAGTTTATTTTATTTTTTATTTTTTTGGAAACGTAGTTTATTTTATGTCAGGCCGGTCATGAAAAGGTAGCAAGAGAAAACTGAGTTGGCATTAGAGAGTCAGTAAGTGCTCACTGCAAGGGTGAGTTTGCCAGGTGTTTGGAGCAGAGTGTGGTGGCAAAGGCACCAGGTAGGAGTGGATGCTTAGGAGATGGGGATTAGTGCCTTTGATGTGACAGCTCTGCCACTGGCTAGGTGTGTGGCCACAGACAGGATATTTTACTTTGTTGAGGCTTCTTCCTTCACTAACAAAATAACAAGTCATTTAAAAATAACAAAAATATTTATTGAAAGCATAGGTGTTAGCTCATTTTTAAGAGAGTATGTATGGGAAAATGGGTTGGAGAGAGCTTGTGGCAAAAGACGGGGCCAGTCTGGCAGGCAGTGAGCACCGGTGTGCCATGCTAGGGCATGCTGGATCAACTCAGTAGTTAAGGGTGAGTCTGCAGAGGTTTGGAAATTGAGAGAGCTTCTACTCTTCTACAATGTGTTAATTGTTAATCGCTGTGTTGGGAAAAGTTAAAATACTAAATTATCGGGCCTATATCATAAAAGGAAATTATGAAGCCAAGAATGTTGGATGCAGGAGCAGAAGGAAGAGAATGGTAATATTTTGGTTGTTTTTGTTGTTGTTGTCATTGTTGTTTTTTGTTTTTTGGGGGTTTTTTTTGGTAAATGTATTCAGGAAAACCAAGGCTGAGACAAAGGAGCAATCTTATTTTAGAGTACTCAAGGATTATCGCTGCCCTGAAACACACTGCCCTTGAAACTATTGGCTGAATCTCAAAGGATGAAAACTTCTGGAAGTGGTAAAAAGAGATCTTTGATCAGCAGAGTACATCAAACCTTTTATGGATGTAATCCCTACAATGTTCAGTAAAAGCTTCCAGTCATCAAAGAGCCTGTGACTATTATCTAAACTTGATGGAGGTAAGTGCAGGAAGCAGAAACATAAAAAATACCAGATGAGATTTACAAAAATATGGTGAAGAGTAAAGTGCTCTGTTTGGGGAGATAATGATATAAAAGAATAAAATGCAATCTTTTCAGTTAATGTGGTTTGTAAAAATAACAGAGCAAGCAGGCAGCTTAAGAGAGGGAGGAAAACAAAAACAGCCTGTAATGCAGCCACAAGAAAGCAGAACAAAATGAGGTACACTCTGTAAGAATGGAGTTTACTCAGAAGTGAGACATACTAAGTAAAAAGTGTGCTATATTTAGAATTTGTGCGGTGGAAATCCAAAAATAGGTTTCTATATTAAACTCCACCCACACTTCCTCTCTGAGCAAGAGAACTAACATTTGTTTAGAAAATGGCTTCTGTGTTTCAGCCATGGGACCTAGTGCTAATAAGTGGCAAAAAAAAAAAAAAAATCATTTTAGACATTTCAGTAAACTGGTTACTTACTGGGTTGGTGTGATGCAATAGTATCCTTGGCTTTTTTATACTGTAAGCCTGCAGTTGGGGGCTTGAGGGGTGTGTGTGGCTCCGCTCTGCTTGTCTCCTGTTGGTGCCCAGGGTGGAGGCTTTGTGGTTACCTGGATCAGGTTCTTCTCAGGGTAGTCAGAAGGTCTGGGAGTGACAAAGCATAAACTTGTTAAGGCACAGGCTTCGTAAGGTACACTGTCTTCCATTCACATTTCATGCAAGTCACAGGATCAAGTCTGACATCAAAGGCAAAGGGAGGGATTTTTCTCCTGTGAATGTTGGGAAAAGGAAGAGAACGTTTGCTCAATAATAACCTACTTTCTCACTTAGCCCCTTGGCGTCTCTATTTCCAGACCTGTACAATGGGTAAAATGATGGTTACCTTAGTTGTGGGGATCTGGTATATAAAATCACATGTAAGTGTTCTCAACAAATAGTAACATTTTTATCCTCTTCTTGACCATCTCACACTCATACCCAGCACATTTGTCTGTAGATTCTCTCCTGCCCGCCCCACTACCCTGGGAGCAGTACCATGGCATTACCTATCACGTCAACAGAACTGCCTACTGGAGATGCTTTTGTCAAACGTCGCTTGTTTGCTCTGCTAAGTGTATCTGGCAAAGACACTTAGAACCTTCACTTCTCTAATTCCCTGTAGTACCTGAAGTTGTTACACCTGTTCCTGAAAGTTCTCCTGCCGCCTTACCTCCTTCCTGCTTGTGTTTCTTTTAATTCTTTCTGCATATTCAGTTCCTCCTGCTGAGACTCCCTTCCTATACAGTTCTGTAAGTTGTTACCTCCTCATGTGCTAACTAGAACATAGCTGCTTTTAGAGATTTTTAAATTTTTGTTTCTTTTTCTAATTCTCTGACAATGATAGTTGGAAGAAATCAGTGAAAGCTTCTTAAACCTCTTAAAAGAAGGTATTTATAAAATTTTTAACTGATGCCTTCTGGTTTATTTGTCATAAATTAGAACCAGAATATTGTGAATGTTGGGTCCCTGGTGTTTGGCAAACAATAAAGTTGGTGTCACTGTGAGGTGTTCAGAGTAAGAGTTTATGAGAAACACCATATCTAGACCTCAGGGCTGTCATCTCTTTAGCAACGTGATTTGAAGCTTCCCCATTAAATAGATTTTTAGCTGCAGAAGGAAAAAAGATTTTCAACCCTTTACACCTCTGGGACAAATGAACTACCCGAAAATTGTCAAGCATGTCCAATTACTTAATTACAAAAGTATTCTGTTGATATTGTAATGTCTCTGGGTTGCATGTGATGAGGACTTGAGTCTGCCTCCCTCCTCCCATGAGAAAATTGTTAACTGTCCAGAAGATCTGATTTCAGTTGTGGCGCATGTGTCCCAAGGAGGACTGCTCATTAAGAGTAACCTCAGCATGCAGGGGCATGTTTGCTTCATTTGATTTTTAGGTGAGACGAAGCTTGCCTTTCACATCTACCACTTTCACTTTCTTCTCAGTCTTCCCTTTCATACTACCAAGTTCCCATTGAAGCACTTCTCCATTTCTTCCTCATTGTTTATCATGGGTTTGGTAGCCAGCATTCAGAGCGACAAGGATAAACAAGCAATGTTGTTAATGTTCCCCCAAGAGTTTACAAGCTGAATGGAGACTCCTAAGATGATCTGATGAACTTACCATGCAAGACATTGGTTAAAGTCGCCCTGATGGCTCGGTAATTGGATAGAGAAGGAAGACTAAAAGGCCTTGGTAACCTTTCTGGACTGATTAGCCAGGAAACTGGTTGTGTTGCTAGTATTCTAGATAATGATGAGGACAGCTACCATTTATTGGATTCTTTTTCTTAGAATTCTCTTGTTAACCCTGTGAGGTAAATATCACCTTCCCCAATAATCAGATAGGAAACTGAGGCTCAGAGACATTAAGAAGATATATTATGAGGCCGTTGCAATTAAGTGACACAGCTAAAAATTGAAATTACTCGTGTTAGACTTTGAGGGCCCATTTGAAGTGATATTAATTTTATTGCTTTTTGTGTAAGCTCTATAAATACGTCTGTATTTTGTAAACACATTGGTTTTGAAATAGGTTATTGATAAATTAGAAAAAAACCACACCAGTGATAATAAGGACCTAAATTCCATTGGCAATAGAAAACAGGGTTGAATGTGAATTATATTGTTAAAAGCCATCAGGATTTGGCCAACTGCTGGTTCTAATCATAGAAAGGGAAGAGGGTGAATTTCCTTGAGTTGCCTACAGATTAAATGTTGGGAACATAGAAATACCATAAGTAGGGGTGCCTGAGTGGCTCAAGGGTTGAGTATCTGCCTTGTCTCAGGCCATGAAACTGGGGTCCTTGGATTGAGTCCCATATCACGCTCCCTGTGAGGAGCCTGCTTCTCCCTCTGCCTATGTCTCTGCTTCTCTCTGTGTGTCTCTAATGAATAAATAAATCTGAAAAAAAGAATGAAAGAAAGAAAGACAGACAGGAAGGCAGGAAGGCCGGCCCAGCCATGAATAGGACTGGCTCAGGTAGAAGGAGGAGGTATTTTGAGCATAAGATAGAGGGAGCAAAAACAAGGTAGATTTTGGGCCCATTAAATAGGAGTTTGGTACTCACACAGAGTGTACCATCAAGCAAAAGGGAAAATAGGACATAGATTTAAGGGAAGAGGAGCAGAGAAATCTAGAGAAAAGCACATACAGATGCTTATTAAAGTGACTCAGATGGACACAATCACTTTGGAGAAGGCTGACACAAATTGAAAACAGCATACGTTTGAGGTGTAAAGTGAGGAAGACAGAGCCAGAGAAGGCTGTGGAAGGCAGTGGGACAGGGGAAGTGATATATTACATTTATGTTGCTGTGTAACTGATCACCACAAATTTAGTGAGGCAGTCCCCTTATCTGCAGTTTATCTTTCCATGGTTTTAGTTCCCATAGTCCCTGGTCCAGAAGCAGATTACCCTTTTTTGTTGTATTACCCAAAGCTGATTAGTAGCCTAACACTATGTCTCAATGCCTTTGACAGTCACCTCTCTTCATCTCATCACGTGGGTGTTTTATCACCTGCCTTCATCCCAAGAAGAAGGATGAGTACACTACAGTGTAATTTGAGAGAAAGAGACAAAATGTGTATATTGGCATATTTTATTAAAATATATTTATTTTATTACTGTACTTAATTTACATGTTAAACTTCATTATAGGTATGTTATGAATAGGAAAAATAGTATATGTAGGATACAGTACTATCTGCAGTTTCAAGCAGCCACTGAGGGTCTTGGTACATACCATCTGTGGATAAGGGGAGACTATTGTAGCTTAAAAAAAAAAACAAATTTTCTATCTCCATTTCTTTGGGCTGTAACCTGGCATATATTATGTGGGTTCTCTGCTAAGTATTGCTTAAGGTTGAAATCAAAGTATGTCTGTATTCTTATCTGAAGGCATTACAAGGGAATGTTCCACTTCTAAAGTCCCTTGTGGTTGTAGGATTAACTTCTGCAATATCTGGTTAGCTGTTGGACAGTGACCATTTTAGCTCCTAGAAGATGCACTCAGGTCCTTGCCACTTGACTTCTTCCATAAGCCCTCTCACAACCTGATAACTTACTTTTACTTGGGTTCCAGCAGAATGTCTTTTAGGTTTTGAGCTGCTTCCGTCCGGAAAGGCCAAGTTTATTTTAAGAGCTCACTGATTAAGTGAGGCCTACCCAAGATAACCTCCCCTTTAACTCAAGGGACCCAAATGGATGGGGGTGAGTGGGAGGGTGGTTCTTAATGAAATCTATGAGATCCCTCTTTTACTCCCTAATCACAGGAGTAAACTCCATCATGTCAAAGTCCTGCCCAGGATTAAGAGGAAGGAATTAGATAAATATATACACCAGATGTAGAAATCTTGGAGGCCATCTCTGAAGTCTCCATACCACATTGGTGGAGAGAAAAGTCTAGCAGAGCAATTTAGGTTTTGATATACTACCGAGTACCAGGAGTTGTGGATGTGGGGAAGAAAGTCCCTTGTTCCTAGAAGTCAACATCCTAGTGACCGAGACAGAGCCTACAAAGGAGAAAATCGAGAAGATGGAGTGGTGAATAATTTTTAATGTTCTAGGTAGATGGAAGGACAGTGATCAAAATCTAGGCATTAGGCTATTTATCATGCTCTGTGCAGGATGGTCGGGGCTCGAGTCAGATTTGGAGGGGCAGAGGAATGAAAGATCATGAACAACTAATAGGTGCACGTGTAGCCATCTTAAAACGTTAACCAATGAGGAGAAAGAGAAGAATTTTACATGGAATTAATGAAGTAGAGGACCATTCATCAGTTCTAGGTTTTAGAATGGTTGAGATCTTAGGATGTTGGTAGCAATAGAGAAAGAATCCGCGGTAAGGAGAAAATTAACATGATCTGTTTCTTCCTCCATTTGAATTCTAGCAGCACTTTAGGAAACCTTAGACTGACAGAGCTGTTCCTTCTCCCAGTGGTAGCTCTCTCTGTTAGCCATCACAAAGCGCTTTTTGTATGCCTGGCCTTATTTCTTAAGCATTTGGCAAGTACCATCTCATTTAATCTTTACCAACATCATGGGTAGTAGGTACTATCTCCTCTTCATCTCAGGAAACTGAGGCACTGAAACACTAAATATTTGTCCAAGGTGATCGAACCTGACAAACCCGGAAAGTTTGGCTTTGCATACCACGCTCGTAACCACAAGCACTCTTCTGCCTGAATCTGTTGGCCAGTACTTGTCCGGGGTCTCGTGACACCCTGGCATTGTTATCGCTATCTGGGGAAACTTCCTACATGTTGCATATGGATTCCCCAGCCAGGCACGACTCGACACTGCCTTGCCTTCCTTGTGCCATTTTAGACACCAATAAATATGTATTGATTTGATTTAAGTTAGGATCCTATCATTTACTTTACTTCCTCATTTCCTTTAATCTCTATTGATTATAAAATTAATGGTGTGGTATGTAATTTGGATTTAACTACTTAGCCTGTAACTGATATTTTATGACGTTTAACATCATGATAAATCTGTGACCTCTTTGAGGACTTTCTTGCTTTATTAAATAGATTTCACCTAATTTAAAAAAAAAAGGAATACATTATAGTTCTGAGAATTATTTTCAGTGAGAGAAAAGATGATTGCCTGTTGGCTTCTTAGATTGTGTTTTAATCCCTGTTGGAGGCACAGAGTGAGATGTGACTGAACCTTGGAGAGGAGGCTCATTCATCTTTGGCAGGGGTCTTGACATTATATTATTCCTTTTCTAGTATTTTCTTTTTTGCTTATAAGGAATGAGACAAAAGAGTTGCTTTTCCATTAGTGCCAGCCACTATTCGTAATTGAGCTTAATGAGCATGTTCATCTCCATGCTCAGCCCTGTATTTACCTCTACTGCAGGACGACATTTTCCGTTTTCTGGTGTGTGTGGGTGCTCCAGATAGCTGCCATCAGCCCTGATAGAGCTGTGTGATGAGCATTCTGACTTTATCCATGTGCTTCTGCCACACAGGCAGGCAAATTCAGTGAGGTGGCTTCCTCCTTGCCCACCTACATCTGAGAAAGTCCTCTAACTTGCCCTTGCCTATAACAAAAAATATTTGCTATGATATTAGGCATTAGAGGGAAGATAGGATTAAAATTGCTTTTTGATTTATTTATGAATGCAAAAGGTGATTACTAATGAAAACTTCAGAACCTGTGGATCAGTTATTTTTGGTTTGATCACCTAGATGCACTACAAATGAAGAAAAACAAACCTCCTTGCTAGAAATGACACCAGGGAAGTTGGATTTTACGACATTTTTTTTCTTTCAAAATGGTACATAGAAAGTTACTTCTCTGTGCTCTCCTTCAAAGCCCTTGTACATGAAGTAAGCATCAAGATATTTATCCTCTGCTGACTCTGCAGCTGCATTTGATCAACAAAGAGAGGAAGACTGGCTTTATTTCATCTTTCTGCCATGGGTTTGGTGCATATTTGTGCTGAGTGTGGTGGATGGTGCAGATGGCCAGATGTGAGTGTGTACCTGTTAGTGCATCAGAGAGCAAAAGTATATGACTGATTTGAAGCCAGAGCTTCAGGATATAGAAACTTAAAGATGGCCAGACAGAACAGTAGCGTGATGAGTTTCTAACTTGAGCTTTGCAGGCTCTTCAAGAAATACTTCTTGTTTACCTTTGTTCTCCTTGTAAGATAGTATTTATCTCCCTACATCTGAAAGCTTTGACATTCCTGCAGATTCATTTTCTAATATTTTCAAGACCTATTTTCCAGTATCAGCCAATCTTTTCCCCAGCATGTCTTGTTTTGAGAGACCAATGATTAAGAGCACTGGCCTTCCGTTCAAATCTTGGCTTGCAGCTGTGTGACTTTGGCCAAGTGACTTAACTTCTCTGTGCTTCCATGATCTCATCAGTAAGATAGTAATATAAAATAGTAATTATGCTTCTAGGGTTATTATAAAATTAAAGGAGTTACTGTTTTCGAAGTGTTGAGAATAGAAGCCTGGTGTACAAATGGCTCCATACAAGTGTTGGCTCTTACTAATATAGTTATTGTAGTACAATTATAACTTAAGAGGAAAAGCAGGTAGGAGTACAATGTGCATGGTTACATTGTCAGTTTATTTTAGTACCTGTTTTACTTTTTGGAAAGAATGAGAAAAGGATGGGGGAAATGATTTTCATATGATATTAGGGAAATTACACTTAAAAAGGGATATAGATACTCATTTATAAGAAGTTAATTATGGGCATTTAGTTTTTTCACCTTGCCCATGAAAATCCACATGAGTTTGGGACTTCAGATACACTGACGGTCAATGATGTTACTCAGCTGCACCATCAGTGGTAGGAGGAGGCAAGGGTAACCAACTTTAATAATTTTTTTATTAATATTTGCACCAATGCCTTAAAAACCTGAGGCCTGTATTTTTTTTTTTTTTTTTTTTTTTTTTTTTTATGATAGTCATACAGAGAGAAAGAGAGAGAGGCAGAGACACAGGCAGAGGGAGAAGCAGGCTCCATGCCCCGGGAGCCTGATGTGGGATTCGATCCCGGGTCTCCAGGATCGAGCCCTGGGCCAAAGGCAGGCGCCAAACCGCTGCGCCACCCAGGGATCCCCTGAGGCCTGTATTATATAGTAAGTTAAAGCACATAAGAAATCAGGAAAGTTGGATCTTAATCTTTTAGAGATAATTGTGTGGAAATGTGTTCCTAAACACCTAGATGAAGGCTGTTCTGGTAACACATCATTTCTATGAAGTTCACGGTATCTTATGAATCAGAGAAAAACACTAATTTTCCTATTTTCTTTGGGTGATCATAAGCATGCTTTAGACAGTCTGATGAGAGAGTTGGCACTTTCCTCATGCTCTGTGTTTAGTTGGATGTATTGGTGATGATATTTTATGTCCTACACAGATAACCCAATGCATAAAGTTTAACTGGAAAGGAATTTATTGATTTGGGTCATTGAAAAATCTGGACATAGGGTGGGCTTCAGGATAGGTTGATTCAGCCGCTCTATGAAGTTACCATGAAGCTGGGTTCTCTCTGTCTCTGCTGTGTCACCTACGGTGTTTGCTTCATTTCAGGCTGGCTTGCCTCCTAGTCCAGGGATGCCTGTGTGAGGCAATTGAGGTTGCATGTTCTCTTGTGTATGTTTAGAGGAATAAGAACACTTAGCACACTATTCCATTCTAAGATTTCTCCTTTATAGTAAAGATGAGGCACTCTAATGACTTTAAAGTTGTGATACTACCTGGGAAGTGTAGGTAAATCATTTTTTTTTTTTTTAGGTAAATCATTTTAATGGTAGATCTCATTATTCCCGGAGATAAAAGAGGGCATCACAAAATATTTGTCTTAAAAATTTGGCTGGGTCTGCTGGGACTGAGAGCCCTGATGGAGATTCTTGTAAGCCATGTTGAGGAATTTGGATTGTATCCTTTAGGATGATGGAAAATCATGGAAAAGGTTCAATATGTTGAGTTACATGATAGGATTAAGATTTTCATTGTTAGAGAGAGAGAGAGAGCCAGAGAGAGAGAAGCACCCAGGCTGCTGTTTGGGGAAAAGATAAGAGGAGAAAATTAGTGTGTTCTGGAGATGTGAATCCTTCTCTTTGTTATGAGATGAAAGCTATTTCGATGTCTAACACCTCACCAGGGAAAGACATGCCAGTTTCAATCTTAGTTATTGCAATTGTCTTTTAAATTGCCCTTGAGTTTATGCAAATCACAATTGATTGTCCTTCAACAATAGCAACAACAAAAAATTAGAATGTTGTAAAGAACAAATATTGATTCTTTTAGATATTTAAAGTGTGATAAGATGTGCAAAGAGCTTCAAAAACCTTAGGACAGTTATGAAAGGGAGCAGCTTTAAAGGATAAGTTCTGTATGGGGACACTCAGACATCTTATCTGAACACTATTCAATCCCAAGCATCGCAATGCTGGCTTACAAAATTGATTCTTTTGCAAAACTGCCCAGAGTTAACAAATCTATTGTCTGTTTGTTGTGCCCAAGATTGCGAATCTGAGAAACCATCAAGGAGCCTACACCGATGCAAACACACGAGGGTTTATTTACAAGCTCGAGCTTGGGTCCAAATATACCCCGCACAGCGGAGCAGGGACTTGGACCCCGAGGTGGGTTTCAGCTTAGTTTTAAGGGCTGGTCTAGGGGAACTCCAGAAGGGGTGGAGGAATTTCTCAAGTTCTGTTTACATTCTGATATGGGGCTTTCAAGGGCATTGAGCTCTGTTCTTATTCTAACAGGGGCTTCCAGCCCTTGGCTTGGGCTCTGTTCTTATTCTAATATGGGGCTTTCTAGGACGTTAAGCTGTCAGCTGTTTTCTTCCTGTAACTGAAGGAATATAAATTTCAGCTCTTATTCACAGGGGCCTGGGATGGCTGTACTTGTGCTAACACTGAACTTAAAGTGGAATGGCCTTGATTTTCTCGGCCTCCACATGTTCTCTCCTCATGTCAGGCTTCCGCATGTACATCACTGGGATATTTTCACACTATTAGTGTTTGGACTCTGGGACATATGATAAAGAATGAGAACTACTTGAAACCAGAAACCTGGAGTATTTGGGCACTCAAGTCAAAGAAGTATGATACCATGTATAAGCAAGGATAAAGAGGCTGAGATTTCGATGGGCAAAACTAACAATTGGTCAGAACTTTTAAAATGCAGAAGCTTTTAAGGTGTCAAAATATGCCCTTGTGCTGCCTAAAAACTCCAGCAAAGCCTATTAGTGTACCCTTTAAAATGAATCTCTGATCTCTTACCTTACTTCTCCTATGTTGCTCCAGGCTGAAAGCACCTTACCAATGGCTTGCTGCCACAGCCTCTGAACTAATTGCTCTGCTTCCTCTGGGATTCTCACACCCATGGTGAACAAAAGTGCTGCTTCCTCAATTCTTGGAGGGGAGAGGGGGAAGGGGATGGGGGAATTTAATAGAATGTCCTTCAATTCAAGTTCTTCAACCTTAATATTTTTAAATTTTAATTTAAAAAAAAGATTTTAATTATTCATGAGAGACAAGGAGGGGGAGGGGCAGAGACACAGGCAGAAGGAGAAGCAGACTCCCTGCTGGGAGCCTGATGTGGGACTTGATCCCTTGACTCCAGGATATTGACCTGAGCAGAAGGCAGATGCTCAACTGCTGAGCCACCCAGGTGTCCCAACCTTAATATTAAAAAAAAAAAAAAAAAAAAATATTTGGTGTTAGTTCCCAAACAAGCAAAATGTAGCAAATTGACATTAATGGGGAAAAAATTAGAGAAAGTGAAGTTGAAAAAACCTGATTTTTCTGGACTGTGGCATTTTATGATAATAGTGTTTCAATAGTAATAACACTGTGCATTAATTATACTGGAAAATAAATAATATTCCTTTATAGGAATAAATAGAATATCTAATATAAAAATAAATAAAATACTGGTTTATTACATAATTACATATATTTGTATCATGATTTTCTCCTTAAGCTGAAATGTTTCCAGTTCACAGGATGAAATTGAATGTCGCTATTTAATAGTGTTTTGCAAAAATAATTAAAATTTCTGGGTTTCACCATCTGAAGCTATCTGAAAACATCTATGCTACTGGAATTGAACCCACTTATGCTAAAATGTTTATTGATAGAACTACATTCAGTCACTAAGTGAGAGAATCTAGGAGCCAGACACAGTCTTTTCTAGGATGGGATTCCGAATCCAGAGAGAGAATGAGGCTAGATACAGTAAATCAGTGAAACCAGACCAAACCTGGCAGCTAAACAGTGGAAATAGAGCAAAACAGAATGTGGAGTTAAAGCAGCAAAAGTCAAAAGCCATAAAGCAAAGATAGATGGAGGTGGTAGAAACAAATGGGGTCCCAAACCACTGAGCAATATTTCCTAAGTGCCGATGAAGGAAAGCAGTTTTTCTAGCCATCTCATCAAGACTGTCATTGGTCAAAGCTTTATTCTCCCTTTGGAGAAAAAAAAAAAAAGAGGGGAGCTGTGAAGGGGGAGAAATTTTAGTTCTTTATGGAGGTAATTGTGATGGCAAGAGAGCAGGAAATGGAGAGGAGGAAGATAGAGCTTCCAAAGCAAGAGGGGTGAGGAAGAGAGATGGTGGTGATAAAACGTAGGGTGGAGGATTAATCATGCTGTGCAAGGCAGGGCACGGTAAGACAAGTTGGAAACAAAGATGTATTAAAGCACATGTTCCCCTCAACAGCCTTTCAATGTATGTGTTTGTCCGTATGCATATTCAAATGAAATCATTAACCCAGGTTAAAAAAAAGTATAACATGATAGACCAATAGTTGAACCACTTAAATGCCAACATCCTCCATACGAAATGTTTTTTAAAAAGTCAACCATGGGCAGCCTGGGTGGCTCGGCAGTTTAGCGCTGCCTTCAGCCCAGGGCCTGATCCTGGAGGCCGTGGATCGAGTCCCATGTTGGGCTCCCTGCATGGAGCCTGCTTCTCTCTCTGCCCGTGTCTCTGCCCCACCCCACCCCTCTCTCTCTGTGTATCTCATGAATAAATAAATAAAATCTTTAAAAAAAAAAAAATTAAAAGTCAACCAGATGAAGTGGGCAAGGAATGTGGATGGGCAATTACAGAACAGAAAAATTCAAATGACCAGTATAAAAGGGAGGGTTTATTCTCAAGATTGCTAAGTAAAATAACAAGATTTGTACCCATAATTTGGGTAAAACTAAAAAATATATAACATCTCATGTTAGTTATGATGCAGAGAAATTTTGGGGGGCAGTATACATTGCTTAACAGTTTGGCCATAACATATTGAATGCAAAATATACCTTTGACACAATGGTCTCATCTTTATAAATTTATTCTATGTAAAAAAAATTACAAGATTATTCATTGTGATATTGTCCCAAGTGGCAAAAATTTGAAACAAAATGAATTTTGATCAGTAGGAGATGAGTTGAATAGACTATTGTGATGTATGTACTATGGATTATTATGAGATTAAAATTGAGAATATATATTTAATGTGGAGGATTGCACATGATATATTATAAAATTGTAAAGCATGGTGTTCTTTCTTTCTTTCTTTTTTCATTCTTTCATTCATTCTTTCTTAAACCCTTGATATTTGTGATTATGGGTATATAGTTAGGCACCATGAAAGGTTTTAAGTTAAACATATCAGACTGAAAATTAACATAGAAAGTGGTCTGAGAAGAAAGAAAAAAGAAAAAGCAAGATTCAGAAATCACTAAACCAGTCAACCCTGAACCTTTAGATCTATACATTTCCAAGGATTAGAAGATTATATAATGGACTTTTAAGATTGATAATGGAATTATGGGTGGTTTTTATTACATTCTGTTACTTATTTTTTTATCTTTGTTTAATAAAATGCCATGAAGTCTATAATTGGAAAAAATCAAATTTATGTCAAAACTAAAGGAAAAAATGTCAATGCTATTATCTCTACCTTACCCATGATGAAGCTGACCCTCACTAATAGCTGTACTTCTCCTGGGCTCCAAATAGTGCACAGTGGAGATATGTTAGGTTTCACTGAAATGGCAGAAATTTATAGACCAATATGGAAAGACAATTACAAGTAAGAAATCAGGGAACAATTTCAGCAAAAAGAATACTGGAGGAAAAAACAACCCACAAATGTGCTAAAGGAACTGTCAGCCAACACGAAAAGCCCACCTCACCCCCATTACCTTCAGACCACGGCTGAGAATTAACTCCAGTTTGAAATGAGGTGGTGCTTGATGACCTCAGTCTACAACAGAGTGAAAAAAAAATTGGGAATGTCAAACCCAAAGATTTTATTTGGGGGTTCAACATGGTGGTGGAGGAGGAGGGGGTGAGGCATGGAGGCTTTGCTGTTTCTTGCTCCTATTTCATATTTGGCAAATTAGAAAAGGCAGTGAATAGGGGAAGTTCACATTATGGCTTAGACAAGATGAGGACCTGAGTTAATGATGATAGAGAGGGGACTGTTCATAGCATTTGCTAGAACGAGTTCTGCTCTATAGTTATTAAATCATTTAACCCTCACAACAGTTTGATGAAGTAGGCGCCATTAACTCCACTGTGCGCATGAGGAAATGACATGGAGCAAAATGTACTAACTTGTCCAAGACAACCTGGGTAGTAAGTGGTAGATGTGAGATTTATGGTTCAGCCGCCTGACTCTGGATCTAAAGGACTGTGTTCCACTGTTGATGGGTGAAAAGTGACTGTGAAGACCATGCAGGTCATTTGGGACTCATACTTTCCACTGGGGTTAAAGGAGACAAAATTAATTTCCTTCTAAGACTTTGTAGTTGTAGGGGTGCCTGGGTGGCTCACTTGGTTAAATGCCTGACTCTTGATTTCAGCTCAGGTTAAGATCTCAAAGTCTTGAGATCAAGTCCAGAGTTGGGCTCCACAGTCAGCATGGAGTCCACTTCTCTTTCTCTTTCCCTCTCTCTTAGCCTCTTCCCCCACTTGAGTGCCCTCTCTTGCCCCCCCCTTAAATAAATAAGTAAAAAAAAAAAGAAAGGCCTTGTAGTTGTATATTTTCAGAGCCTTTCTTGTGTGTATACAAATCTAAAAATGTACAGATATGGATTTCAGCTGTTAGTTTTACAGAATTTAGATGACCACATACTGTATGTTTGGCAGCTTACTCTTTTGAACTTGGTCTATCACCAGACCACTTTCCTCTGTCAGTAGGTATAGATCTTCTTCAGTATTTTTAACTACTGTGTAGTATTCCATCATGTGCAATTGTTGATGGGAGTTACTTCTTGTTCAGTATATTGCTGGACTAGGCAAATGAAAGTAAAGAAGGGATTTATCTCTGCCTCCAACTCTACCACTTTCCAGAAAAGGAGGGTTAATTAGCTGACTTTTAATTAACTCTAGGAAGAATTTTATTGAGGCTCAATACCATTTAAGAGAAGTAAGAAATATACCCTGATGACTGCAAAGTCTGTGAGATAAGTATATGTGTGTATGTATTTAATACTGAATATATTTCAATATAACATTATATAACATATAATGCATATTATATAATTTTATAACCTAATATGCTAATAGTTTAATATATATTTGAACAAAAAGTCTTCTCTTGAAGCCTTCTTGGTTTCTGATTTTTACAGTTTTGCTTTATTTGAGGTGACGTAGAAGAGGGTTTGGGAGCATTCTGTGACCAGAAAGCTCTTTCGCCTTTCAGCTAAGATCACAAAATATAGTGATTAATTTAATGCACACAGGTTAGCAGCCTTTTATAATATTAATTGCAACAAGAGGCCCATTTGTGCCCCATAAAATACAAAGCTTGCCTGCTTTATTTATTGAACAAATGTATATCTTAGGCACTCGCTATCGTTTGTGGGAGATGCTGGTGTATTTGAAGCTCAGAGTGACTCACATGGGAGTATATAAAATACTCTGTAGATCTTGGTGATGTTTGAGACCTTGTGGAAGGAGACTAACATGAAAATGAAGTCAACTTCACAGACCTCTGGGACCCATTACAGCCTGAGATGCTCTTAACACCTAATTAGCCAGGGTTGTTAATCACGTTTAACAGGTGTTGAGAAATGAACTGAGACAAGATATCTGCTGTGACCACTTTCGTCTCTGCTTTGGTTAGGTGAGCTAGTGCCATCGGAGCCCACCCCCACCCCATGCACACGCCCTGAAATATGGCAGGTTACTCCATCTTCGCCAAGGGCTACTTCTGTCTCTGGGGTCGGAAAGTGTCAGACCAAAAGCGACCCACCCTCTCCTTTTACACATGTCCTCACTGCTTCAATAGTGCAAGAGTGCAAACCTCTGTGCTGAGTCTTCTTTCAGCTCTTTTCAAGAATCCAGTCTCCTGGAACAAAATGGAAACAATACAGAAAAAAACATATCCTTTTACACCACTAACCTTCATCCTGGTCGCTCCTTCCTTCTCCTCCACATGCAACCTTTGAAAGAAAAGCAATTATTTGCATGCCAGGAAAAATGTTCAATAAAAAACAAAGCATTGTAAATTGGAGTTTTTTTGCTTTTGTTTTTAGTTAATGGACTCATACTGTGGAGCTGCAACTTTTTCAGTGAATAGTTTTTTATATTCTTTAGAATTATTATTTTTTTTTAACTAGCAGTATGTTTCAGACTACAGATATACCAGAATTCACTTAGCCCTTTCCCTGTGGATGAACTGATGGTTGTTTCTGGGTTTTCACAGCTAGACCGGCCACTCAGCCAAAGCCAGCCCTCTGCTGTTTATGTGTGGCCCACAAGCTAATAATTGTTTTCACATTTTTAAATGGTGGGGCAAAAAGATCAAAAGATGAATATTATTTCTTGACATGGGAAAATTATATGAAATTCAAATATCAGTGCCATTTAATAAAATTTTATTGGAACAAGCGGTGCTCATTCCTTTATGGATCATCTGTGGTGGCTTTTTTTTTTTCCTTATAAGGGCTAATTTGAATTGTTTCCACAGAGACTGGAAGGCTTGCAAAGCCTAAAATATTTACTACTTGTCCTTTTACAGAAAATGTTTTTACTTCTGTTCTAAGGTCAATAAGAAGAACGGGAGTTTCTATATCACAGCATTAAAAAAATTAATAACGGCATTAAAAATTTTAATAAACTGCCAAATGCTCCTTTAAGTTGTATGCATTTGTGGTGTGTAGAAGAGAATACTTCCTTTCATTGTTGCCATTTTTAAAATTAGATTATCAAAGTTGCCTCTTACCTGCTCTTATAGGGGGATAATGGCATCTTGCTCTTCTGGTTGGTTTTGCTTTTTTCTACCTCTAGTATGGTTGGTATTATCTTTGATATATCTTGGTCTTTTGTGGGTTTTCTCTGTTTTTGTAACTATATCACATGCCTTTTAGAGGTAATTTCATAAACAGGAAGTAAGAATACCTACCATTTACCGAACTTCTCTGGGCTAGGTTTTGTGCTGAGTGCGTCACAGGTGCTATTTTATATGAGCACTACAGCTACCCTGAGGTATTGGTATTGTCTCATTCTGTAGATGAAAAAAAGTGAGGCACAGAGAGGTTAATCACTTACCAATGGTCATATAGCTCCTCTATGATAGGGATAGTTTTTTTTTTTTTTTTTAAGTGTTTAGTATCTGCTTCTGGGACCCATGTAGGATAAATATGTTAAGCATACTATTAGAAAAAACTTTCGGTTAGGAACTTTGCTTTTCATCTGTGCCCTTGCTTGTCCAGCACCTATGAATACTTTCAGGTAGCCAAGCATCTTTCAAAATCTCAAGACATGGTTAAACCTTACTTCTCTTTAATTTGGAAGTCTGTATCATCTAATACTTTAGGAGAACCCGTGATTGCCGGAAATCACTTAATGATTGTTGTGGCTTCACGGAGGCTGGCAATCATGAGCTCAGTGTAGTCAAAGAAGATCTATTATTTGAGGCAAAACCTTCAGTTTACATCCTAGCTCTCTGACTTACTTGCTACATGACTTTTGCCAAGTTATTTTGCCTTGCTAGCCCCTCCCCCTCTTTTTTCCCCACTGCTTGCTTAAATGTGAATAACAGTATTATACAAGATTAGAGGAGGGGCTTTTTAGGCATACCCAGTACAGTACTTGGCATATCGAGTCCTTCAATAATATTTGCATCTCTATCAAATGCATAAGACATTATTTTAAGGTACTTTTGCCTTTCACAGGGAACCAGGCCTTCCCTACTTTTCTCAAACTGTAGTCCTTTGTCTACCAACAGCAGAATCCTTTGTCTACCAAAATGCAGATTCTTGGGCTTCATGTCATCTTATTCAGTCAGAAGCTCTGAAGATTATCCTTGGAAATCTCTACTTTCAACAAGTTCCCAGATCATTTTTGGGCAAAATTAGAGGCAACCACCAAACCTTCAAAATTCTCTTGGCTTTTTTTTTTTTTTTTTAAGATTTTATTTATTTATTCATGAGAGACAGAGATAGAGACAAAGACTTAGGCAGAGGGAAAAACAGGCTCCTCACAGGTACCCCGATGTGGGACTGGATTCCGGACCCTGGGATCATGCCCTGAGCCAAAGGCAGATAGATGCTCAACTGCTGAGCCACTCGGGCATCCTTTCTCTTGGTTTTCTATTAAAATACTAAAAAAAATAGTCTTGTTTTTTTTTTTGGAAGCCAGTAAAATAATTCAAGTCATGTAAGGTCAGGTATCTCTTCTTTGCATATAATTTGGATTCCTTTTATGGTAATTGTAAGCTCATATCCTCCCTTTTAACAGAAATGCTGCCTTTGCCATAATCGTTACAATGTCACATGTTAAAAGGCAGCTGTCACCCTTTGGACTCTTTTATCTTCTCTATTAAATATGCCGCAATAACATTGAGTTCTTTGGATGATAGACGCTATGTTAATATAGGAATGCCTTACAAAATACGTTGTATGATTTGAAGTTGGTTCTTTGCATTCCTTGATGGGATTTCTTACAGGTTCTTAGCTTAGAAGAGGGTAGTAGAGGTTCTTCCTTCAGGAAGACAATCCTGACTATTTAGACTGACTCCATGTCCCAGACAAGTTGTGAATTTGACAGTATCACCATTCATTTGTGAGGACACCCATAGCTTCCTGGTTTCATCGTCCAATCTCAGTTCATGTAGCTCACTTTCACGTGCCATGCTTTAGATGAGTTCTCAAAGTATGTGTCCCAGTCTAGAGACATCAGAATCACTACATCTAGGAGCTCATTAAAAATGGAGTCTCTGCATGACAGCAGAGCTGTTGAATCAGAAAATTGGAGGTGAGACACAGCAATCTGTTTAACAAGCCTTCCATGTGATTCTGATGCATACTCAAATTTCAGAACTAGCTGGATTCTAGAGTTCCAACTCATAGGCCCTTTCTGACCACCTGAACTAAATATCTCCCTCCCTGACCCCTCACCTGTGTTGCTCATCTTTTTCACTGCACCCACTCTGTTTCCTTCACACTCTATCACCATTTATAGTTACATATTTATTTCTGGTTTCTTAACTAGATCATAAGCTTTATAATTGCTAAAACCATACCTATTTTATTCACTAGTATACCCCCCAGCATGTAGCACAATGCCTGGCATGTGGTTGATACTAAATAAATATTTAAGCAAATGGATGAGTGAATGATCAGTTAATACGAAGTGACTGAGGTTCTATTTCTTCTGATCTGCTTTTATTGTGGCTTGTTTGCTTTTTTGTTATTGATATAGACAACCACACACAATCAGTTCATAATTTGTACAGTTTACAAGAAACACAGCTCCCTATAGTCAACTTGCTCTGCAGCTTTCAAATCGAGTGGCATTATCTTTACCGTTACAGATATTTCAGTTTCAGGACAGAGACCATGTTCAATTCGCTTAGGATGCACTCAGTAAGGAAATAACATGTAGTGCATCAGGTTCTGGCAGTTAGGAATGGAGTTGGCATAATATGTCTTGACCAAGACCTTTGCCTTTGTTGACCTACTAACTCCAGTGTTCTGAGCTATACCCATTGCTATAGTTAAACCCAGGGAAGCCTTTCTTTTCCTCAGTGTTTCTCCCCCTTTCCCTCCTGCTCCCCAGACCCACATCTCACCTCTCTCCAATGTCTGACTCACTTGAACAGTTTCTAGATTAATTAATTCTTTGATGGCCACCCCTTCTATTTAGCAGGTATCTCCCCTCTGGTTCATGCTTCAGATATTCTCTTAAGAGCTGGCGGAAATTATATGCCACATGGAGGTAAAAGAACTTACTGTCTCCTAAAAATGGACTCTTTTCCCTTTCATTGCCATCAGCAGCAACAACACATGTTTGAGAGGTTAAATAGGGATTTGAATCTCTGCTCAGTCCCTTCTTCGGTGAGTGGGACTTGAGCCAGTTTCTTTCCTTCCTGGGGCCAGAGTTTGCCCATCTGTAAAATGGAGATAATGACTACCTTCTGGCATGGCTCTGAGGATGGAGGAGATTTGCAGAAGAACTTGTTTCTCCTTGGTCCTCAGTGTATTTGTCACTTACAGTTGTCACTTACAGTTGACAAATAACGGGTCCAATTTCCCGGGATCCTGAGAGAGGAAGAGCACTGCAGAGGGAGAGATATTTGTAACAGAGGCCACATTAAAAAAATCAAATTTAAATCTTGGCGGAAAGAAGGGAGGTGGAGACTGAATCTCTTAGGGAAGTAAATGTGAAACTGGTCTTTGTCCTCATGCACTGTTGAGTAAAGTACCTGCTAATGGATTATGAAGAGTGCAAGCTGATACATGTCCTTCCCCACAACCCCTCAGGATTCTTCTTAAATAAATGATAATAGACTTACTTCATTTTATTTTGATAAGCATTACAGGCTAAAATCCTGGAAGTGAAGATAACACAGTTGAAACAGGTTTCCCTCCAAATAATAAATATAAAGATCTTTTTGTGAAGCGTTTAAAACATGTGTTCCAACGTAACTGTCCTAAGGAGTCATCCTGTAGCTTTCCAGAGGGAAAAGTCAGATTCATACCTCTGTGGAAATCACTTCCACTGGAGATTTCAGCATGGTCAAGTGGGTCCAGCTCAAATATATTAATGCTGGGACATTTAGATCTTTGCTATTTTACCCCAAATTATACAACATATGAGGTTTGGTGAGAGCCTTTTCTTTTTTGTTATAACCATCTGACACATTTTTTCCTGACCTGATCTAAAGCATGATTTTAAGTTCTTACCTTGCCAATCACAAAATAGACCAGCCTCCTCCCTGTCATTTGCATTATGTGGCAAATAAACAACATTCAGCTGGAAGGACATAATCCTGAAAGTTCAGCCAATGCATCGCCATTAGGTCCAGGAATACAATATACATAGTAATTAGCAGTGGCTGTATGAACCCTACAGCATTTGGCAGTTGCTCAGTTTTTGTAAATGGCTGTGTTCCTGGGAGTCTGTACTCCCCTAGTATTGTAGTAGGATTATTGTCCTTCTGGACACATTAAGTGGATTATTTTGTTAGTCAGAGGAGGGGAAGCCATGAAAAATAATGTGCCATTTTTTCCCCTGTAGCAGATGCTGGTTTCTCTGATAATTTCCAAGTTGAAATAAGAAATTTCCAATTGAAATAAGAAATAAGAATAGCTTTCCTTCTTAACAGGAGGCAAAATGTCTTATTGAATAGACTGGGGAAAACCAATTCATCAGATTTAAGAACTAGTTTCAGACTTTCTTGGTTGGTAAAGAATATTAGCATCAGTATCTTGTAATTTAGAATAGTTTGGAACTCAGATCCTTATACACTGGTGCAGTTAGAAATCCATTATGTTTATATAAGTGACATAACATTTTAGGTACATGTATGAGAAGTTAGTTCTTCCCCAGCTTCTCTCAAATGTTACTCCCTCTCCACACCTTTGGCACACCATCGATGTTTTCCTGCTTGCCTCTGGATCTAGGATCAGAGGTTGACAGTTTGCTAAAACAAAACTTTATCTTTTTTACTCTAGGGAAAAAAAAAAGATCTTGGATTACAGTGTATGTATTTGGAAAGAGTTACTAAATAAGCAGGATGCTTATGAGAAATTAGCATATATATTTTTTTGTTTTTCCTTTTTGACCCCTTTACCATCACCCAACACTCATAAACCACTGGCAGCCACTAATTTATTCCCTGTATCGTTTTCTATGAGCTTGTGTTTTTTTTTTATAGACTACATTTTTTAAAAATTTTTATTTATTTATGATAGTCACAGAGAGAGAGAGAGAGAGAGAGGCAGAGACATAGGCAGAGGGAGAAGCAGGCTCCATGCACCGGCAGCCCAACTTGGGATTCGATCCCGTGTCTCTAGGATCGCGCCCTGGGCCAAAGGCAGGCGCTAAACCGCTGCGCCACCCAGGGATCCCCTATGAGCTTGTTTTTGTTTTTACATCTCACATGTGAGAGAGATGATGGAGTATTTGTTTTTGTCTGACTTCTTTTACTTAGCACAAGGCCCTTAAGCTTCATTTAGTTTGTCGCAGATGGTAGGATTCCTCATTTTTTATAGCTGAATAATATTCCATTGTGTGTGTGTGTGCGTGTGTGTGTGTGTGTATCACATCTTCCTTATTCATTCATCATCATGGACACTTAGATTGTTGCCATATCCTAGCTATTGTCAATATTATTGCAATGAACATGGGAAGTGCATGTATTATTTCAAGGGGGTGTTTTTGTTTTCTTTCCTAAATACATGGAAATGAAATTGCTGGATCATATAGTAGTTCTATTTTAATTTTTTTTAGAAAACTGCATATTGTTTTCTGAAGTAGCTGTACCACATAACATTCTCATCAGCAGTGCACAAGGGTTTCCATTTATCCACGTCCTTGCCAGTACTTATTTTTATTTTTGATAACAGCTGCTTTAAAAAATGTGAAGGGCAATTTCACTGTGTTTTGACATACATTTCTGATGATTAATAATGTTGAGCATTTTTTCATGTACCTGTGAGCCCATCTGTATGTCTTCTTTGGCAAAATGTCTATTTAGATCTTCGCTTTTTGAGTTGAAAGAGTTCTTTATGTATTTTGTATATTAGTCCCTAATCAGATATATGATTTGTAAATATTTTATCCCATTCAGTAGATTGCCTTTTCATTTCGATGATGGTTTCCTTCCTTCCTCCCGTGCCTTCCCGTGCCTTCCCATGCCTTCCCTTGCCCATTCGTCCATCCTTCCTTCCTTCCTTCCCCCCTTCCCTTACCTCCCCTCCCCTTCTCTTTCCCCTTTTCTTTGCTGTTCAGAAGCTTTTTAGTTTCATGTAGTCCCATTTGTTTATTTTTACTTTTGCTGCTTTTTGCTTTGTTGTCAGATTCAAAAAATCATCATCAAGACCTATGTGAAGGAGTTCGTAGCCTATGTTTTCTTCTAAGAGTTTTATGGTTTCGGGTCTTATGTTCAGTTCTTTGATGCATTAACAGTTGATTTTTATTTATGTTATCAGATAGTGGTCCAGTTTCATTCTTTTGTATGTAGCTGTCTGACTTTCCCAGCACCATTTATTGAAGAGACTGTCCTTTCCCCATTGTATATTCGTGACTCCTTTGTCATAAATTAAGTAACCATTTATGTGTGGGTTTATTTTTAGGTTCTCTATTCTATTCCACTGATCAGTGTGTCTTTTACACCAGTACCATTTCTGTTTTCATTACTGTAGCTTTGTAATATAGTTTGATATCAAGAAGTGTGATGCCTCTAGCTTTGTTCTTCTTTCTCAAGATTGCTTTGACTGTTGGAGGTCTTTTGTGGTTCTATACAAATTTTAGGATTCCTTTTTCTAGTTATGCTAAAATGCCATTAGAATTTTGAAAGCTATTGCATTGAGTCTGTCGATTCCTTTGGGTAGTATGGGCACTTTAACAATATTTTTTCTTCCAATCCATGAGCATAGAATATCTTTCCATTTATGTCTTCTTCAATTTCCTCCATTAATGTCTTACAGTTTTCAATATACAGGTATTTCACTTCATAGGTTAAATATATTCCTAGATATTTTATTTTTGTTGTTGCAGTTGTAAATGATACCGTTTTTTAATTTCTTTTTCTGGTAGTTTGTTATTAGTCTATAAAGATGCAACAGACTTGTGTACTGTTTTATATCCTGCAACTTTATGGAATTTGTTCTAAAAGGTTTTTTAAAGAGTTTTCTCTATATATTGTCATTTAAAAAAACCCCAACAATTTAACTTTTCCTTTCCAATTTGGATGGCTTTCTTTCTTCTTTCTTTCTTTCTTTCTTTCTTTCTTTCCTTGATTAATTGCTCTGGCTAGGACTTCTACTACTTTGTTGAATAAAAGTAGCAAGAGTGGGCATTCTTGTCTTGTTCCTGATCTCAGAGGAAAAGCTTTTAGCTTTTCATCATTGGGTATGATGTTAGTTGTGGGCTTGTAATACATGGCCTTCATTATGTTTAGGCATATTTCTTCCATACCTGCTTTGTTGAGAATTTTTATCATAAGTGGATGTTGAATCTTGTCAAAATATTTTTCTGGATCTATTGAGACAATTGTAAGATTTTTATCCTTTATTTTCTTAATGTGGGATACTGTGTTGACTGATTTTTGGATATTGAACCATCCTTGCATCCATAGAATAAATCATACTCATCATGGTATATGATCGTTTTAATGTACTGTTGAGTTCATTTATGTAAGCCTCTTAAATAACGTGTGAAAAATTAATCTTAGGATCTTGAATCTTATGTCCTACTCATTAGTTTTCCAGGAAAATTACATAACTCATTAACTTGCTTGAGTTTTTAAAACAAAATGAAGGATATATTGTTTATCTTACATATGGAAATTCAATTCTGTCTTCTTATACAATTTTGTGAAAAGTTCCCTGTATCCATTTTAGGAAGTTATCCATAAGGTGTTATCTGCTTATGTCAGTTGTTTTTAGGTAAAACAAAATGATTTGAATTCTTTATGAATTGATCTTTTGCTCGTTAACATATTTTGAATAATTTCTTACAGTACTTATATCCAAAGTAATACCTTGTGAGAATCTTTTGATAATTGCTTGGTGAGAATAAAATTAACCTGTGTCAGTATTGTAACTTAAAAAAAGCCCAGTGTGATCACGTGTTTTGTCTTCCTTTTTCCTCTTTAGATGTAGACTTTCTCTTAAATATTTTGTTGAACTCCAGAGAGGCTTACAATTATTCAAAATTATCTACTATTTTGTACTTTGTGGGTAACCATTTATCCCTGTTTTCTTCTTAGTGGTGAATAACCTCATCTAAATTGGGCAGAATTGCCAAGATCTACTTGTCTTTCCTTATAGATGCAGTAGGTGGGCAGCCATATCAAAACTTCACATCACTGATCCTTTTAAATTTTACCTAAGCATTCAGTTAAACAATCACAGATTCTTAGTATTCTGGATTATCCTATATTTGCCTCTATTCCTTTAACTTTATACTTATTGTCAGGATGTTTATGTATTACAATGGCATTTTTATTCTTAAGGTGTTGTTTTGCTAATAATTTTCCCATTATTTAAAGTTGAATGCTTTTATTATTAAAGTTGAAAGCTTTTTAAACTTTGTTTATAGTGTCCATCCCTACATGGGATGCATATCCATTTGAAAGTAAAAATTTCTCAGACTTCTTCAAAAATACATCCAACAGAAAACCTACAGTAGTTGAATATTACATAGGAATATTTAAGATTGTTAATTGAATTGCATTATTGTGAAAAAGGGAGGTTTTGCATTCTTCTGATGATAATCTGTTCCTTTCTTATATATATTAATTGCCAAATAAGTTGTTATTCCAAGGAAGGATAACTTTAGATATTTTACTAACAGAAAGTGTTCTGTTTTTTTGTGTAGCTTGAGTAAATTCCAACTAGACCTTTGAGGTTTTAGTGTTTATTACAAGTTTAAATAACAAAACTCCGTAAAAAAAGAAATAAACATTCTAATAAATGTAGCTTCTCATAAACATCTATAGTCCAAGGTTACAAATTGACTGCTTTTGTTTATTAAAGCAAGTCTTTTAATTTGTACAGAGGTTATTGCCACCTTTGTAAACTGAATTGTGGAAATACTCAACTTCTTAAGAACTTGAAAATTATAAATTTGTCTTAAATTTGACTTATCTTTAGACTCCTTTCTATCTAAGCAAAGGGTTATGATTAGTCTAGGACTTAAATTTGCAATAGCCTTCAAGTCAATAATATCTTTACCTAGAAGTTTTTCACTAACTGCTCTGAAATTAATGGCCAATATTTTTAATTATAATTTTAATCAAAGCAGAGTAAAACAAAATAAAACTTGGGGCTTATGATTTAATTTTACAATATAGACTATCATGTTTAATCTTAATAAGAATCCAATGAGGGGATCCCTGGATGGCTCAGTGGTTTAGTGGCTGCCTTTGGCTTAGGGTGATCCTGGAGTCCCGGGATCAAGTCCCGTGTCAGGCTCCCTGCGTGGAGCTTGCTTCTCCCTCTGCCTGTGTCTCTGCCTCTCTCTTTTCCTCTGTGCCTCTCATGAATAAATAAATAAAATCTTAAAAAAAAAAAAAAGAATCCAATGAAATAGGGATTACTCTGTTTTGCAAAAGAGGAAACTGAGGCTCAGGAACATACTAAGGAATTGGCAGAAGTCACTTAATTCGTAAATAAGCAATGGAGCTGAGTTTTGAGCCTCGAGAATCTGACATCAGACCTGGAGACCATGGTCTTACCCTTGCACTGCTATGCTCCTTCTTATTATTGGCTAACAGATATGTATCCTTCAATCTACAGCAAATGACTTCTAATTACTCTCAGGAAAGTTGCTTGGGATCATAAAAAAAAAAAAATGTCTATTCCCAATAATAGGAACTGATCTTTCTTTTGAAGGCAGGTGTCAGGCTAGAACTGAATCAATACTGAGGTCTTATTTTTCCAATTTCTGTTAGATCCTTGGAACTGCCACATTGATAAGTAGATGATACACTTGGTCCAAAGTTACTGACCTTCATTTTCTATTAATTATTCCTAGTCTCAACCTTCACCATCCCTTTTCTCTCCCTAACTGGTCTGTTTTTATCTCCCTCATTTCAGTCTTCCCATGATGTTTTGTTCACATTATTCTTGCTTTATTCTTGCTTTCTCCCTTGTCTGTTACCCATCTTTAAAGATTTGCAAATCTCATTCTTTTTGCTCACTTCTTTTGACTGCAGGTTCTTGCCACATTGTATTTTACATGCAGTAAACTTCTGGGATATCTATATTCTTTTCATTGTTATGGATGGAGGTTGAAGTTCTAGAGGACACCAGTAGGCAAGTGTGCATTGAGAGTTATGGGAAAGGGCCCAGAATAGTTTTTTTTATATATTTTATTTATTTATTCATGAGAGAGAGAGAGAGAGAGAGAGAGAGAGAGAGAGAGGCAGAAACACAGGCAGAGGGAGAAGCAGGTTCCACACAGGAAGCCCGACGTGGGACTCCATCCCAGGTCTCCAGGATCACGCCCTGGGCTGAAGGCAGCACTAAACCACTGAGCCACCGGCTGCCCCCCCCCCCCCCCGCTTTTTTTTTTTTTTTTGAAGAACAAAATATTCAGGTCTGTGTTTGGAAGCCCAATTTACCCTCAATTTTTAGCTCAAGTCTCAGTTGAAGGAATGTATTAAAACTTGACATTGTGTTTAGAACACTTGAACATTATAGGCTAGGATGGCGCCAGTGCAGCTTATTTGAAATAAGTGTTTGCAGAATAAACATGCAGGTGTATGGACATACACAGGCACATATAAATTTTGTCTGTACTTTCAGAAGGATACTTAATAGGTGCTGATGGAAGAATCTCAAAAGTTCTCTTAGATTCCTTCAGATTGAGCCATGTGCTATCATAGTTAGAGCCTTTGTTTAGTGTGTAGCCAATATATGAAAATTGAAATGTGACCTTCGCTGTTGACGACTTCCATGGGGCCTAGTGGTAGTTATATGATACTCTTCTTATGCATCAATAATTTGCCAAAGGGTGAAGAAATGTAGGCTATGTGTTTACTTATACATATATATCAATATTTAAATATGTAATGCTTGAATATTTTGTAAACTTGGATAGTTTTCTTAGAAGTTGCCTGAGTCATCCCTAATAAGTGTATGATGTATTTAAATTTCAAGAGATTCAAGAAGATATAATCACTTGCTTACATTTTCAGATAACCTGATTTATAGGAAACTTTGTGATAGCAGCTCTCATGGCTTACTGAATATCTCTGATTATAAGGCTTCCTCAGCCTTTCCCCCCATCGGCTTATAAACTGAGGGACAAGGCATCTAAGAGATTAAACAGAGGAAGAAGGGAAATATATCCTGACTCTGGGTTCATATGTACCAGTAGAGTTTTGTAATGTCCTAAGTTATCCAGTATCTTTACCAGTAACGGTTAGTGTTGTCCTAGTTATGAGCAAACAGAAGTAGATTCTAGGTAGCGTAAGCAAAAAAGAAATTTATTGGCAGTCTCTTGAGTTCACTGTACAGATTATAGGAGATGGGAGAATGATACTTGGGAGTGACTGCTACTCAGCAGTCTTCTGAAGACTCCACCATCGGAAAAAAGATTTTCCAGGTTTTTTTAATTTTCTTTTAAGTCTTTTGGTTACTGTAATTAAGATTTACATTTCAAAGAAAGAGTATCCAATTGGCTAAATTGGAAGATGTGCCCAGTCATGTCAAGGGCACATTTTCATCAGCAATTGCCAGGAGTAAAGAAAATGATTTTTATCAAAAAGCCATGGAATGGATGGGTGGCTGGAAACAACAAAAGTCTAATATATAATTTCCCATCTTTCTCTAGAATTTGACTTCACCACAAAATCTGACAACTTTCAAGTAAAAGCACATATTGAGATTGATCTTTACATGAAAATGATTAACTTGATCCACAAAACATACAGTAAAAACAAGCGATAAAGAAAGGAAGCTAATAAAGGAAATTGATTTATTTGAAGTGCCACGTGTCTCTTTCACTTTCCTGCATATAGCAGGACAGAATTAGGGGCAGTCTTGGCTCCAGTGATCTGCCTGACCAGCAATAATACATCTTAGGCACGCCTCGTTTGATTGTATTTTGTCTGAAGAGAAGAATAAAACAGCTTTGTCTTTTCGTGTGAGATTGCCTGGTTCTTCAGATCAGGAACTTTTTAGAGGAAAGCATTCTTAATAGAATAAGAGGAATTTAATTTACTGTTTTCAGCATTGTGTCCTGTTAAACATTTTTATGTCTTCTACATGGGCCTGCTGTGTACATTACCATTTAATAAACACTCCTACATCAACATTTATCATTTTACCAAGTGTGTTTTGAAGACTGGAGGATATGACATTATAATATCAACTTTTAAAAGATTTAGCACAGTACGTGACACACTCATAATAAGTGCAGAATCGGTGTTGGTTTTTGTTAGGATGATAATTACTACAAATACCTGATGATAATTAGACATTTGCTACATGTCCGCTCCTACCACTTAACACTTATAAGTTGATTTTTTATTGCCTTGGTACTGATGAGGACATTGAAGCTGAGAGAGGCGAAGATAGTGATCTTAGTGGCAGACAACAAATACCATTCTTGCACAGTTTCAGAACCTCTGTACTATTGCCGTTTTGAGGGGATCCGTTCTGTACACTGCACTATGTGTAGCACCATCCTTGGCCTTAACTTACTAAATGCTAGTAATGCCTTCTAGTTGTAATGGCCTAAAATATCTCCAAAAATTGCTCAAAGCTCTAGGGTTGGCTGGGGGAGGAGGGAGGAATGGGAACAAAATCCTAAAATCACACCCACTAGAGAACTACTAGTAAAGCTAGATGTCCTCTGTCATGCTCCTTTAGAAACTGGATTTCTGTGGTGACTCTTGTTGCTTCCTGTTGTTTTCTGAGTCCATCACAGTGAGGCCTGAGTTCTGTGACTATCTCCTCATTGAGTAGGAGTCTGGGAAAGTGAGTTCTTCTGTCTTGGTGACTGAGCACCCATACTTCTGGAAGCTCTGTAAACATTTAGGCTTTGGGTATGGGGTATTAAAGCCTGGTCCTGGAATTTTAAAAACAACCAAACAAAAACAAAAACAAAAAAAAACCCTCTTACATTTAGCAGATGAAAGGGCTACCATGCATAGTTACAGGTCCCAGGAATTCAGAAGACAGATATGGTCATAGCTCTTGTACAGCCTACAGTCTCAGAAATACAATGGCAGGGCAATACCAACCATGTGATAGAGAGAGGGACAAGGAGCTACTGTATATCCAGTGAAAGGAATGCCCACCTGAACTCAGGGAATAGGTCCAGAGGAGGTGACTTTCAACATTGTCCTAAAGAATGAATGATTTTCGGGGTGCCTGGGTAGCTCAGTCAGTGAAGCATTCTAACTCTTGATTTTGGCTCAGGTCATGATCCTGTGGTGATGAGATTGAGCCTCATGTCGGGCTCTTCACTGAGTGTGGAGTCTGCTTGAGATTCTCTCTCCTTCTCCCTTTGCCCCTCCCCTCCCCTCATCATGTGTATAATATCTCTCTCTCTGTAAGTAAAAAAAAAAAAAAGAATGCTCTTTCCCCAAGATGGGTAGAGGGTATTGGTGGTTATGCTATTCCAGATACAACTGTCAGTGTAGACTCAGTGGCTTGAAATGATGGATTCTCATTTTGTGGACTTCAGTTTAAAATGCATTTTCTTGTTTTGTTGAGTAATGAATAGTCTCCATAGTGTTAGGTTTAAGATGGAAGATTTTGCATTCTTTTCACAGTTTTGATGGTTTACCGTGTATGGAGAGTCTCTTTTGCTCTTGAGGCTGTCTTAGCTTCATTGCCACAGGATTTCATCATGCTGTTGAGGGAGCTCTAAGTAACATAAACCTTCCTCTTTCAAAGGGAGGCTAACAACTTAAAAACATACAGGTGTTAAAGAAAACATAGTTTCTAAAAGAGCCTCTCCCTCTTTGATGTAATTAGAAGAAATCTTAACTGAAGGGCACATTATTTCTTAATTGATATATTGATCAGGCTATTGGAAAACATTTTAATTCATTATGACTGATGGTATGTATATATGTTCTTTTCTCATGGTATAGATGTTCCAAACACATTTTTTAGTATAACTTTTCTTAAAGGATTCAATATCACCAAACAGATCTATCAACATGATGCTTTGTCCTTACCACTCAAGGGAGAGTTTGTGCTGCAGATAAACCCCTTGCTCCCCTTTCTTAGCACCATATTTGTTGTGCTAGTAAAAAAAAAAAAAAAAAAAAAAAAAAAAAAAAAAAAAAGCTTGGAAATGAGCACATGGTTGATCACAGTGACCTAGGCAAAGATTTACACATTTACTCCATTTGGATGTTACTGGATGGTTCTCAAGAAAAGTGGCTAAACCACCTTTTCCCATTTCCCTTTTCCCAAAAAAAACCCATGGGAAGAAATCCAAGCACCACCAGTGCCTGAGATAATTTTACCAATCAACGCTTTTTTTTTTTTTGAAGTAAACTGTATGTCCAACATGGGGCTCAAATTCATGACCCCCAAATCAAGAGCCTCATGCTCTACTCAGGAAGCCAGCCAGGCACCCCCAACCAGCATTCTTATGGAACAGTTACTTTTTTTTTTAATTAAGTAGGCTCCATACCCAATGTGGGGCTTGAACTCATGACCGTGAGATCAAAAGTCACATGCTCTACTGACTGAGCCAGTCTGGTGCCCCCTAGCCAGCATGAAGGTGCATGGAGACAAACCTAATTGCTTCTTTCTTTGCCTGACTCTGTCATTGCCATTCTGCTGCTCACACTGGTTGTTACTTTTTCTGTCTTTTTATCCCCGTGCTTTTATTTTCAGAGGAAATGAGTGCCACTTGAGAAACACTGGGACTGTTGACTCCCATTATCCTCTCTGTAGGCTACAATGTAGGCTTTGTATGCTAACGCGGAGAACCAGTCAAAACCTTTCTATGGTACTGGAGATCTCTCTACTGAATAAGAATTTTGTTCTGGGCATGAGCATTGCTGCAAAAAGGTGGTCCTTGAGAATAGATACTTGTTCTAAGTGTTGGACTAAGAGTGAGTGAAGTCTGCCAAAATAGTTGGCCCCAAAAACATTCTTTTCATTCAATAAACATTAATTGAGCATTTATCTTGTGCTAGGTTCTATGTCCATCCATGAAGATACTGAGATTGATATTCTCCACTCTCCAGGATCTAAAAAGCTGATCTGTTCCATTTTTGAACTACTTCTAGCCCTCACTGCTAATGCTTCTTTATTATGGATAAAATATTGTATTTTCTAAGCCACCACCAGACTTCTCTGAAATTCAGATAATTTGAAAACAGGTGTCTGTGGAAAAACCTGGTGCATAATGTTGCAGTAATAGGTTTTTTAAAAATGAATAGAATTAATCACTGGTAAAAATAAAGATTATTTTTCTTTATCTCAGCCAACAGAGAAACTCAGCAGTTTTTAGAATTAGTGTCCTCTTTAAAGGACACTATCTGCCAGATCTGATTAGCTTTACAAAAGATAATAGCTATACCTAAAATTAATAACATTAAATATCATGACCAAAAACGTTAGTAAAATCAAGTGGCAGCCACAGTGAAATCCAACCAGACTCCTGACACTGAAGTTTCCCTCATGGCTAACTCCTGCCACCCCCATGCTCCTCGGAAAAACTTCTTCCCTGTTTTGCAACTGACTTCAGGTTATTCTTAGATTTAGACAGGGAAACAAAAGCTGAGTGACAAGACCAGATGCACTTTACCTCAGTTATGAATACAGTCTGATGTGGGTGTCTATGGGATTATCTTTTTTTTCCTTTTAGACCCTTCTTTAAGTAGAATGCAAGATAATAAAGATCAGGAGATGGGAGGAGTTGGGAGAAAGGGGAAAACAATGGCCCCTTAATAAGACTTTTAGTAATCAGGCAGGCATTTGTGTTTTGCGTTAGAGATGTGAAAGTGACAGACTGACCATTTTGAAGGCTGCCATCATTACAGACTGGCGTGTTTTTAATTACACATGAAATGAAAGGCTTCAGAGAAGAAATGACCCAGAACACTCAACCATTTAAGTATATGATTAAGGCAAGTAAGCCTTGTAAAGACCTAACTGTAAGATTGCCCTAGTGCATTTTTTTTTCAGATTCATTTGAAATCTTCTCTTTTTTTTTTTTCTCTACCTCCTTTTGTTTTTTTCTGCTCAACTATTTTTGTGCCCATATTTGGAATGTTCATATCTGATCTATCAAGTGCCAGCAGGAAACAGATGGCACAATCTAGGGTTGAATGGAAGGGGAATTTAGTAAAGGGACTGTTTATATGGTATGAACAGGGTGGAGGGAAGTAAAAGTTGTGGAGAAGCTCGAGGGAATAGCAGTGGAGGGAAGCCTGTATCACCTCTATGCCTGGATGGGCAAATAGTTAGGAGAGCCCCACAAGAGCTGATCCTATCCAAGAGGGCTCGATGGAGATTATGAGGAGCGTGATAAGAATTAGAGGGAGTAAGTACTCCATTTTCTCTCACTTCACAGCCACCACTCTTTTGCTCATGATTCTCATTGGCCAAACCTACCAGAAGTCAGAGGAGAAATGAGTCTGGCAGATACATAGAAAATAACTTGCTGGGACATAGGACAGGAAGCGCAGAGAAAAGATCTGAGGACAAATGGAGAATAAGCAGTACACATGCCATTCATTAACATAAAGCAATAGAAAGATCCCATGTATGTCAGCAGATTAACTTGCCTTTCACCTTGTAGTTCAGAACCAAGGAATTCACCACAATTACACTGAGCTGCTACTATGGGCAAGGCAAAAACAACCATTGCAAATGTATAGAACATGTCATTTGTAATGGATAGAGCCCTCAGATCCTGTACTATCAGGGTTTGTGCAACTGTTTTTTTTTGTTGTTGTTGTTGCTGTTGTTTTATGGACCAATCTGTTATTTATTTAAGCCATCTCCTGCCATTAGCAAAGGGATGGTGTATACTGGTCATCAAAGTAAGGAAGGTGAGCTTAGGTCCCATATACTTTTCTGGTCTGTGTGCAGAGTCATGGTCCAAACCAGTCCTGTGGTCCCCACTGGGTGGTGGTCCACGTTCTCTTTATTCATCTTCATAGCCAGTTGGAAGCGGATTCACGTGAGAGTTGTGGAATAGAGTATGATTACCATCTCCCCAGGGAAAGAGCTTGGACCTGATACACAGATGGGGGTAGGCGATGAACTCAGGCCTCTTGTGCTCTCCGTGATGCGACTTCAGGAAGCATATACATGAGAAACAGGCAGGGCATATAAATGAGTGAACTAGTCTGGGTGGTGGATAATGGGGGGTCATGTCTGCTAAGAACTCTGTAACCCTCGCTCTCTCTGAAAGCATCAGTTGCTATGCAGTGCCTGGGAATTCAAGCCTGACATTTTCAGATTGTCTCATTTTTTACCAAAGAAGCCATGTATCTAGAAAAAAAGTTTGATTTTTAAATGTTGACAGCTAATTCAGTTTCCATTTTAGAGATATGTAATTTAGACTAGCAAACACTTCTCATTGAGAGCTGATGGCCCTTAAGTTTTTGGTCTTTCGAGCTCCTCTATGTAACTGTTCCAAAGGAAAGGGCATAGTCCTACTCACTGCGGGAAGACTATCTTCCTCTCCCCAGTGCTTCCAAACATTTGAGAGGTGCTATGATCTTTTTCCATCTCTTGCTCTGACTTCCCGCTTGTGTGTACATGCTGGAGGCTCAGCCTCTCACCTGTGAGGACCAGCTAACCTCTTCTGCTTACTCCTCTGATCTCCAGAGTACTACTAACCCTGAGTTGATTGTAACAGACTTTGGCTGTGTGGACATCACAGAAGGTAATTCTATGACAAAGCGGGGATCCACTTCCAATGCAGTCTCTAGCATGAGGTTGGCCAGCCTCCTAGGTAGAGCTTCTCATCAGCCTCTTTCCTTACTACCGCCAGGCTACTGTTAGAAGCTTCCATTCCAGTGTGGCTTCCATGTCCTCTCTTCTCCAGGTCCTCAAGTAGCACTGTCCCCTCTCATCCCCTGCCTTATATAGCACCTAGAGACAGCTCATGAATTCCTGTGCTGTGTATTCCAATCACTGATATGCTTTTTGTCATCACCTGTACTTCAGATTAGGCCCCTAGATAATCAAAAGACCCATGGAAAGAAGCGGTCTTATCTGAGGAACATTGATGACTCCATCTGGAATGCTGCCGTCCTTCTAAAGACAATCAGTTCAGTCATTGCTGACTTACATAACATACCTTTTCTGTCCTCTTTCCATAAGAGAATTGCCTGCCTCAGACTCCTTCCTGAGGGTGGGAAGCAAGAGCATATGCTGAATTAGGAAACAAGGTTCACTTCAAAAGAAATCTCAAAGTGTGTAAAGTTTGGTAATAGGGGTCATTAGTGACAGCTGGCAAAGCTGAGACACACAAAAGCTTTTCTTTCAGAAGGCATGGAAATCTAAAACAATATTTATATATCATAGCTGATGAGATAGGGACTGGTTTCAAGGCTAAGAGGTGATTATAATCACCCGCATAGTTATTGCAAATGGTGTCCTACTTTGTATTTTGTTTATTATAGGCTGGAGAGAAGTAAATTATCACCTCATTGTCAGCCAATAATCATTTTCCAGGAAAAGGTAATTTATCCTCTGAAAGGGAATAGTCACCTGCTCACCTTTTTGATTGCTCCATTGTGTATGTGCCTGCTACGCTGCCTGTGATGAAATCTGTGATCCTGTCCTCCAGATCCCACATGAAACCAGCTCAGACTGGAGTGTGAGGCAGAGATAAGTGATCCGATTGCAGTTAGCAGCCTGGCCTTCCCTTGGTGGTCATCCTGGGAGACCACAAACGCTATAGGAAGCCAATATTCTCAATATCTGTCTTGTTGAGTTTAACTTTAGGGGAAATTAGTCTGCCTTCACAAAATATTGGAGGATACCACTTCCTCCATCCTGAGGGTTAAGTATGGGAGAAAATGATATACTCAACTGGGGGAAAATCCCATCGTGAAAAATAAATTAGAGAAATTGTACTCAAAAACTCTTAAATTACCCAGGTACTACAATGAGAGGAAACATTTTCTGCAATTTGAATGAAATACCTTCTGTATTTGCAGAAGTACATAAGTTTAGTAATCATAGATTAATGGAAATGACAACAGGACACAGATGTGTGTACATATACAAATGCTTTTAATATTCATATTATTTTATTTTTACAACCTTTTCTTATAACACAACTGGACTTTATTGCTTTTTCCAAAAACAGACTTTGTTTCCACTGCTGTGGTATATAAATAATGTTTTTATTTGATTTTAATGAAATCACATAGATTGATTCCATGTACCTTACTCCTCCTATGTAATTTGATTTATTGGATCACATAGTAGCCTTCAGATTTTTAACGTATCAAATATATAGTTTACTTAGTATCTCTAGATTTTAGACAAAAATGGTAAATATAAAGTTTACAGATATGTGTTATAAAATGCTCACATTACTCTAAAACAACAGGTTTATTACTCATGGGAGGGGGAAGTGTTAACACTTATGTGAATACTTATGTGAGTGACCCTGTTCCCCATATGGTTAAACAGACAAAAATCTGTATTTCTTTCTTACATTTCCAATTAACGTTAATTAGTTGTCACACTTGATGTGCAGAGTCTGACTTGCCATTTGTAGATTGTAGCCTTGGTGTTGACTTGCTCATTTGGTTAGTTTCTTTGCTGGCTGGACTTTTGCTTTGAGTGAACACTTGCAGTGTCATTGTTGTGAGTTTCCTTTCTCCTCCCTTCCTAGCAATATACCTCTTAGATTTAGGGGGGAGAGGTTACAGAAACTTTTACTTAAAATAAAGTTGGATATTGTTTGCAGATTTCAATGAACAACACTTGCTGTTCCTCACTATTAAGGGAGTTAGAACTCTAACTTCCTGCCAAATACATATATAGTGAGGACTTTGAAAATATGTCCGCATGGCTCAGTGAAAATGTGCCATTCAGGTCTTGTTGCAGGAGCAAAATTGACTAAAGAACATAGTCACTGTCTCTCTGGACCCACCATGGCGTCATGCTGAGGGTACACTTCCTGTAGCCAACGAACAAAGGCAAGTGGGCTAGTAGTACAGACCTATACCTGTGAGGTGTGTGCTTCTTTCATTGAAAGATTGGCTCAAAGCCTCCTTCTGGACCTGGCCCAAGTATTCATGGAATTGCCCTGGAGGCCAAGACTCTTCCCACCCAAAATTACCTTCTGCCCCGTCCTTGAGAGGAGTCAGACACATGTCACAGTCTGGCAGCTAGCTCTTTCTGCCTGCTACTCGTCCTTCCCTCTACACCTCATGCCCCCCCACAATACATCTCTTGCATGTCTAATCTTGACACAAGGTCTGCTGATTAGAGAACCTCAACTAACACAAATAGCTCTAAGCTCTGCTTCTAAATTAATTTAAAAGTTAGTTTTCCCTTCTGGGGTCGAAGTTAATCTTGAACACTTTGACGGGAGAGAGAACTATCTTCATAGTCAGAAAATTTGTTTATCAATGTGGCTCATTTTCTTCGTCTTATACTGTAGTGACTATAACCTATAGAGAAGTTGTTTCATTGTTGTTGAGGTACATTTTCATATGTGATTTTTGTGGGGTAAAATCTCTTTCTCTCTCTCTAGAGAGAGAGAAACAAAATCTCCCCCTTCCCAAATTAAACCCAACATAAGAATAATAATGTTTTTTGGGATCCCTGGGTGGCTCAGTGTTTGAGCATCTGCCTTCAGCTCAGATCATGATCCCAGAGTCCTGGGATCAAGTTCCGAATCAGGCTCCCTATGGAGAGCCTGCTTTTCCCTCTGCCTGTGTCTCTGCCTCTCTCTCGGAGTCTCTCATGAGTAAATAAATAAAATCTTAAAAAAAAGAATAATGTTTTAATCTTTCTTAGTGATTTTCTTTTTTATTCTGGGGGAAAAAGTAGAAGATCCTTTTGTTGATCTAGATCCTAAAATTTATTTTTTTCATTTTAAAAATAATTTGAGATGAAATTAATGGTAACCATTTTGGAGTGAACAGTGCAGTTGCATTTAGTACATTCACTGTGTGCACCTCCAACTCCTGGTTTCAAAACATTTCCATCATCCCAAACCCCTTACCTGTTAAGCACTTTCTGCCCTATGATCCCAGCCCTTACTAATGATTAATCTGAATTTCATCTCTATGAATTTATCTTATTCTAGTTATTTTTTTCCTATTCTAGTTATTTCATGTAAATGGACTTGCAGTATGTATACAAGTGTATACTCATATAAATGTAACCTTTTGTCTCTTTTCTTTCACTTAGCACTTATAATTTAATCTTTTGTTTGCTTCCTAATAAAAAATGTCCTTGGCAGTAATGATCATTTCACCCTGCTTAGGATTGAATTTTTTTTTCTAGCACCATCTTCTTCAAAGCATACAAAGACCCTTCATTGTGGTTTTTTTTTTTTTTTCTGTTTTTCCTTCTTGTCCCTCCCTCCCAAACTTTGCCAAACTTTTGTACTAAAGATGTAGTACTTTAACTGCTTCCTGCACATCAGATAGCACCTTTCTCTAGATCCTTGTATGAGAGTATCATAAACTATATATGCTGTCTGAACACCTAAATGCTTAACTTTCTCAGAGAATAAATAGATGTTTCTAATTCTAAGGGATTTACCCAGATAGCAAGAAGAAAGTCAAAGTGTAGGAAGCAGTAGACTGGCTTGGTTTTAAAGATTAAATTGGCATGTCCACTTGACAATTATGGACTAAACCTTAGGTCATCACTTGTGATTGTAGCTGATGTTGGGACCAATCACATGGGGAATAGTTCTGAATATTAAATGAAATGGGATACTGGCCTAGTTAGTATGGTACCTGCTGGGGAGTAAGCTCCTTGTTTTAGCTGTTCTGTGGGTTAGCTGTTGTGGGCTGTGGTGCCATGCTGTGGGGTGTGGTGGGATGTGATGTGGTTGTGGTGTGGTTGTGGTATAGTGTGGTTGCAGCAGTCCTGGAGTAGATGTTATTTACTACCACAGAATGTATATCTTTGAAGTCAGTGTCATTGCAAGTTCTGGCAGCCTCTCAAGCAAAAAAATAATAACTCCACCCAAGCTGGACAAAAGCACAACAGATAATTCAAAAATTCTCTTGTAAATGAATTTGAAATCAGAATTCTGGTTCTCATTTCTTTGGTGAAATGAAGCAATGAAATCCTCCTACTTGTTCTACATTCTAACTGAAATGCACTTGATCTTGGGACCACTTGCTTTTTTACCAGATATTCAACTTATCAAACATATTTATTTTAGTCTTTTAGCCCGTTCCTCAATCCCTCTTAATTTGTTTAAAAGATTTATTTAGTGTGTGTGTGTGTGTGTGTGTGTGTGAGAGAGAGAGAGAGATAGAGAGAGCGCGCAAATAAGCAGGTGCATGAACCACAGGTGCACAAGTGGCTGGGGGCGGGGCAAAGGGAGAGGGAAAGAGAGAATCTCTCTCTCTCTCTCTCTCTTCTTCCCCAGGCAGGGCTCAATTTCACAACCCTGAGATCATGGCCTGAGCTGAAATCAAGAGTCAGATGCTTACCAACTGAACCTCCCAGGTGCCCCAATCCTTCTTAATTTTTAAATGCTTTTCTCTGTGTTCCGAGCCCAATTCAGCCTTGTGATGGCCCTCTGCCCAGCTCAAAAACCCATTACCTTTGTCTTCTTTAAAGGCATGACTCATTCACTTCTGCCTTTTGGTATCTTTTATTTCTTTCTCTTTGCTTATAAAAACACACAGATTTCTCTTTCTTTTTATGGGAAGGAATGCAGCAAAGGATTAAGAGTGAGGACTCTGGATTCTACTCTTAATCCATGCTATCTAAAGCTGGGTGCTTCTGAGCAAGGATTTTAACCTCTCTAAGCCTCACTGTCTTCATCTATCAAATAGGGAGGTAGTTATGCTGAGGACTTAAGGGGATAAACAGTATCTGGCACATAGTAGATGTTTTCTCATGATGATGCTCTTGATGTGGCTTATCTATGCTCCTAATTCCTTTACTTGGTAGAACTTAATTCAAATGTTATTAGCTGTTTTTCAAATGTGCATCGTGGCTCAGACCTTTCTTTTGAATTCTGCCTTTTACACTGCTTTCTGAATAGTTCTGCCCCTCTGTGCTACTCACACTTTACATGTGACTCCTCCAAGGAGCAGATTCTATTTTTGACCTTCCCCATCTCTATTGTCTTAAAGTATCACCCACCTTCAGGTTCATGCAGTGATTCTTTGAATACTTTGAATACTTGGCCACCTTCCCACATTTCTAGAATAACTGAGTCCTATATGTTCTCACAACCTCTTTTACTTCCATCTCTATGTCTGGGGCCACCAGAGATAGAAATGGAAATCTGAGACACCTCCTTCAGGACTCAGTACAGTTTAAGTGATGATGATGATGATGATGATAGTGGTATGGTTAATGTTTATTAAGCTCTTACTTTGTGCCTAAAACTCTTCCAAGCATATATAACATGTATTACTTTATTAAATCCTTACCATAATTTTCTGACACAAGTACTATTTTCTCCTCAGAGCTGAGAAAATTCGGGCTCAAAGATGTTAAAAGACCTGCAGAAAGTCTTGGTACTTAGGCTTGGAACCCAGCCGGTGTGACTCAGGTGCTTGTATACATAATGACCCTCCACAGCTTCCTTTGCTTTTCCCCTTCCTTGCCAATTGCTCTCTGCTTCCGATGCCAGTCCTCTTGAGTTTGGGCACCACTGCTGCCAGATTACCATAGTAGTAATAGTGCAGTTACCCAAGCTTAAGTGGGCATATGAATATGCTGAAATTACATGTGGAGTGGGTTGATTAGTTTTTCAAACAAGCTAAGAGCTGTTTCTTGGATAATGTCCCAGAAGCTCCTTGAGTTGGCATTCAAGGCTCTCTTCAGTTACTCTGCAGTCAGTTCTTTCTAGGATTTCTCACAATATGCCCCATTCCTATACCTCTCTCCCAGTCAGAACTTTCCATTTACTATTGCACTTGACTTACACATCTGTCCCCCACCTTCACTCCTGAAGCTTTGCCTATACCACTACTGTAACCTCAGAGACCCCCAATCCCCCATCCCCATTTTCTTTCCTGTCCATTCTTCAAAGTTTACCCCATGTCCCACCTCCTTTTGATATTTTCATTGATGACTCTAGGCTGGTAATGAAAGGACTTTCTTTTAACTACAACAGAACACAAAACAGAGATGCTAACTCAGAGGCCCACAGGAGCCCCCTCAGGATATTACAGAGTGAGGTTAGCCCATCATTGCTGTAGGGGTTAACAGCCCATGTTGCCAGGTGGCCTAGGTTTTTCAAAGATATATAAATTAAATATTGAAATGCAATTTCATAAATGTTTAACACTGGCAAATAAATGAAAAAAGATTATCAGGGGGCAAACAAAATTTGTTTAGAGGCAGCCACCAGGTTTTGACTTGTGCTGAGGAGTATATTGTCCACATTTATTAACAGTTACTCTTACTGTCTGCTAGATGGAATTATCTTTCTATTTGCTCAGAGTTTCCAAAGTTGTTTGGAGGAAACTGACCTTCAGTTGTTTCTTTTGTTATATATTTTCCCACAATAATGAGTACAGAAAATTTTAAAAAGATAATAAATGTCATGTGATCAATGTATTCATTGTACTGCATTGATCATACATGATACCTTATTTGGGTGCCACCTTCTTCACAAAAGTTATTAGAATTTAAAAATATAACTATTCAGGTAAGACAGTAGTCAAAAGTTAAAAAAGCATTTGGCTTAAAACACATTTCAGTACTTATTGTAGTAAATTATTCGGCAACCACTTAATTGCAAGTGTTTTGTGAAAAGTTAGGATTCTCTAACTAGAGAAAATTGGACTGAGTGCTTTTCCTCTTTTTAATATTAGAAATGCAGATTGAAAATAAGCTTTTCAAAAAAACTGACTATCCATATATTGTTATTAAGGTAAACTGAAATTATTTTCATTTGGCAGTTTTGAAGCAAGTAAGTGAATGAAATTTGCAGTTGATGACTTGTAATTACATTGATTTTCATTTTCCTTCGTGGGTATTCTTCAAAGTGACAATGCTTAGAGCAAATGTCACTTTATCAACAACAGCTTTGCAGCACCCTAATTGCAGCAGACAGATATACTGTGAGAACGTGTGAACAGTGATCTCAGAGGAGCAGATGAAAGTCTCTGCCAACCATTAGGGCTGGTCAACCATCCAATTTGGCTCCAAATCCCCAAGAACTTGTGCAGTGCTTGACTCTAGTTAACAGAAAAAAAAAATGTCAGTGGGGAGTGGTGGTGGACAACATAGGACTCAAGGAAAAAAGTTGCTGACAATCTGTCAAACAAGAAATGTTTTTCTGACAGGTGTATTGTATATAGAGATACATAATGAAAGAAGTGCCAGTAATTAAAATATGGTTACTTCAGTGAATGATTGCTTGAAGTATGGTTGCATGGTAAAGACCTCATTATAGACCATACTTGGCATGAAAATATACTTATGTTAAGGGGTAATTAATTTGCTCTCCGATGTGGAGTGATTTGGTCACCTGCATCGGACAAGTCCAATCCAGAAACAAAGATATTTACTCTCCTAGCATTTTAAAATCTGCCAGGCCAGACACTCATTTTAGAAGCTGTTAGGTGGTTGCAATTTGGAAATTATGAGCAGAAAGCTGATATGTGAGGACAGATGACAGTATGAAGAATTATAGACAGAATGTGCCTCTGGATTTTACTGAAGCAAGATGCCTCACAATGCAGTTTCTATCTTCATATTGACCATGAGTTTTCAGAGAGAACATTACCTAAAACTTTCAGTAAATATCAGCCATTCTCAAACTTTAACATAGATCAGAATTACTTCGAAGGCTTAATAAGATCCCAGGCAGTAGGGCCCGGGCCGCAGAGTTTGGGATGCAGTTGGTCTAGGATAGGGCCTGAGGTTGAGCATTTCTGACATGCTCCCAAGTGGTGCTAATGTTGCTGGTCTAGAGACCACACTTTGCTAACCATGTGTTTAGGACACCAATTAATGAATGCAAATGAATTACTAAATTGAGTGCCTTCATGGGGGACATACTATTCTGGTGCAAGAAAAATTAGGGTAATTCTTAGAAAATTTGCCATGCAAATAATACCAAGATCACAGAACACAGCCAGAACAGTACTGCAGGGAAGATAAGAGTTTGTGTTAAGATGATGTGGGTTCTAGGAAAGAATATTTTCCCCGTAGTAACTTTGTGATGGTAAAGTAAGTTACTGAGCCCCTCTGTGTCTTGGTCCTCTTCTGTCAAATGTAGCTGTCAGTATAGTCTCTATACCTTGAAATTGGGGTTTTCCAGGAAAGGATACATGAAGAACTTGGAGCACAAGAGTTGGCACGTGGGGAGGAATGTCTTACTGCATGACAATGTCAGTACTAGGCCAAAGGGAAGTCATTACGTGTGGGTGCATGCATGCCTTAGTCTGGACCACTATAACAAAATATTGCAGATTAAGTAGCTTATAAACAACAATAATTGATTTCTCACAGTTTCCAGAGACTTATAGTCTGAAATCAAGGTGGCAGCATGGCTAGATAAAGGCCATCTTCTGGATTGCAAACTTATCATGGTATCTTCACATGGCAAGAGGGGCTAGGGAAGCTCTGCAAGATCTCGTTTAAAAGAGCATTCATCTCTTTCATGGGTCTCCCCTCTCATGGCCTAATCACCTGCCAAAGGCTTCACTTCCTAACACCATGAGAGTCTGAGGGTACAGATGGGAATTTTGTGGGCACACACTGAGACCACAGCAATACCTGTGGGAGAGATTGAGAGTTACACTTGTTTTCTGAGATCCAGGTGTCAGTGTTGGGACTCCTTAGCTTAGGAGGCTTGTCTTGTGCAGAAAGCTAACTGAGGTGGAGTTCTTTGTCATGTCAATACCATTAGTGTGCTTATTTCAGGTTTGATCTCAGATGTGATTAGGGATAATTCACATGAGATTGTTGACCATGCATATGGTGTGTTAATGGATGCAGTAGCTGCAGTGACAGGTGGTGACACTGATGATGTGTGAGAGAGATGGACACAGACAAAAGATGAAGGTGGAGAAATAAGAGATGAGGATGGGGGAGGTCAGAGACAGGAAGGTGAGAGAAAACTGGGAATCCAGGGCTATTATTGCATCAAAATGCCTTCAAATTAGGTTAAATGGAGTCTTTTTAAGACTTCTTATCCTAATCTGTATGTATCCATTTATTCTGTAAGCCCTTAGGTGCCTACTGGGCGCTAGGGATTGTCCTCTCATATATTTTGAGTAGTTTGAGGAATTCTGTGTGCTGCTTTCTTAGGAAATATAATGGAAATGGGGGTGAACAAAACATAGTCCTTGCTCCTAGGGAGAATGCAGATTAATGGAAGAAGAATTGAAAAATATATAAGATACCCTTGTGCAAACAATATTACCAAGTATAGACTTTCTAAAACAGACCTAGTTAGAATTCTGCCTTCAATCCTAACTAGCCATGAGATCTTGGACACATCGTTTGTTCTCTATGAATCTTCAGTGTTCTCATGGATAGAATGGAGGTGGTTCTGCTTTAAAGAGCTGTTGGTGCATGTAAAAGACTCAGCAGGTGCCATTTATTGCATGGTTCACACAGTAGGCCCTTCGTTAATGAAAATGTGGGCTGCTTGGTCTATGGGTGCTATTCTTTTGTAGGTTAGGGTACTGGCTTTTAGGCTTGGGTTTTTAACCCATGTGTACAGAAGAAACTGCTTAGAGAAGAATCAAGAAGTGGAGTGTGAGGTCATGCCAGCTTGAAGGAACATTGCTCTTTACCAGAACACATGCAAACCTTCTTTTGTGAGAATATGAGAGAGCTAGCAAGGCAGTCAATGGGGTTCTATAGAAACAATGACAGAGCGCAGAAAGGGGAACAAGTGATGGGTATAATAATCATGGTTTTTTTGAAGATGTTATTTATTTACTTAGAGAATGAGAGGGAGAGAAAGTATGAGCAGAGGGAAGGGCAGAGGGAGAGAGAATCTCAATCAGATTCCATGCTGAGCAGGAAGCTTGATGTGGGGTCTGATCCCATGACCCCAAGATTACAACCCAAGCCAAAATCAAGAGTCAGATGCCCAAGTGACAGAGCCACCCAGGTGCCCCACATGAGTGCTTTTATAGACACTGAAGGGTAATGTTGCTCTCTTATAGTCCTTGCCCTATCATTATTGCTAAATTGTTTCATGGTCTCTTTAGTCCTTGAATGCCAGAAAGGTGATTGCTAACAAATACACAGCTCATACCTGGTGGTTGTGGATCTCTGGTTTCAGATTATGGCTATTGAATGGTAATCAGACAAAGGAACAGTAGGGAGGTGATGAGAAGGTGGGGAAGGAGGGAATTTCCTGGCGCCAGAAGAGACCAGTGAACATAGTATCTGGAGTTACACTGCCAGGGCTTGAATCTTGGCTGTGCCACTTGCTCTCTATGTGCCTCTGGCCATGTTACTCCACTTCTTGCCTCAGTTCCTCATATGTAACACATGGCAGAGTTAGTTTGTATCTAGCTCTCAGAGCATTGCCTGCTATGTAGTTACCACTGAAGGGTTACTTATTATTGTGTTATTTCACCTAAGGATATTCCTCCCAACTTCTGGCAGATTCCCTAGGGCATTGAATAAATGCAACTTTGACCTCTTTTTTTCTTTTTTAAGATTTATTTATTTTGGAGAGAGAGAGAATGGTCATTCGGGGTGGGGGTAGAGGGAGAAGGAGAGAGACAATCTCCAACAGATTCCCCACTGAGTGGAGCTGGATGCAGGCCTCGATCTCATGACCCTGAGATCATGACCTGAGCTGAAACCAAGTGTTGGACACTCAACCAAATGAGCCATCTAGGCAGCCCACAAGGTTGAGCTCCTAAAAGTAGTACCATATTATATGAATATTTGACTGGTAAGAATTCTATTATATATACTCTTAGGATAACTCACTAATATGTTACATATAATCATTCATGTGACTGTTGAGAGGTTTTTTTCCTTCTGCATTTTTATCTCTATAGTCATAAATTATCATAAAATGAAGCTTTCACATGAGATCCTTTTTACTTACTGTGTCTGATGGTATAGCTTTATTGCACTTAAGAATTGAATACACAAAGCTATGTATGCTATATTTTGTGGATGATTGATTTAAGGAGTCCAAAGTTATTGAGGACTTGAGGGCTTCATCCACAGTGGATACTTCTCCACCATGGGTATTTGGCTGGTAGTCACAAAACTTACTGCTGCCTTGTATTTTTAATATACCAGAGTAGATGTTTCTTACTTCTGTTGTATCCTAAATTGTGAAGTAGAGCCCAGTGTCAGATACCAGGGCTAGGCAAGGTGGTAGGCATATAGCAAATGTTATTTTGCATGCCTGTTTAAAATTTTACCAAGGGTCTGTTACGTTAGCAACTTACCTGTTCATTTTTCTTTCGTACAATAATAGGTTTTTGTTTAGAAGGCTCTGTCCATTACTGACTGAGCAATTAGAGCAAGATGAACATATTTAAAAGCTATGTAGGGTAGAAGGAGGGTGACATTGAGCATAATTAGACTTCTGGCAATAGGTTTTCATTCAAATGTTTTTTTGTTTTGTTTTGTTTTTTTTACTATCCTATAAATACCTGCTAGCTTTGTTCATCTATCAAACAGTGTTTATATTAAAGCATGTGTGTACTTCCCCCCACATTTAAACAGCAAGTTTGTTCCATATTTAAACAATCATGTATTTGTTGAGTGTGCTGAGGGCCTACCATGGCTCAAAGTCGTGGTTTTTATTTTTAGGTTTTATAATTATGTTCTATAATGGTTCAACATGGAGTTAGCCCTTGACAGTTTCTATGTAAGTGAAAGACTGCTTTCATCCTTGCACATTTTGATATTTCCCACTACAGTATCAGCATGCAAGCATCAAATATTGGTCCTTTCTTCTTTCCCAAATGGGAAGCTTGAGATTCCTTCTGGAACATTTAATTCATATTTTCAAGATAGAAATATCATGTCAAATACACCACAACTTCTGTGCCAGATAGTAACTATTTTGGAACATTTCTATTCAATCAAGGCAAGTCTTTTATGAAATAATTGACTTGAAAATTCAGAGGCAAAGTGAGTTGTTGGAGGTAACAATATTTGTATGCCATCACTTATTTGCTCAGTAGTACTTTAAATTATTGTATTCAACTATTGTAAGAAGGTTTGAGACCTACTTTTAAAGTACATGTGTTTTCTTTTGCAATTGAAGACGTGATACTTGGCACTTTCTTTTATTAATAATGTTAACAAAGACTAAAGGAAAAGATAGTTGTAACAGGTGGACACAGCATTTTTTCAGGTTTTATAATCTACCTGTAGAAAACGCTGAGAAATATTGACTCTCATCCTGTGTGCCTACGTGTATGCCCATGACTGAGCAGTACATGGTAATCAAGTGACAAAGCAAGACAGGGACACTGATAAGCTATTACAGGCTAACTACTGTATGTTTACTTTTACTTTTCTGTACATGGGAAAGAAAAATGCATTACCATATGCCCTTGCGTATCACAAACCCTTAGTTCAACTCTCTCAAAGATAAGGAACAACTTAATGACACTTAATTCCACTTTGTGTTATGATTTCTGTTGTAAATTCTATCTTTAAGAAGTATGAAAGTTATTATTAAATAATAGTACCTATAGAATTGAAAGGAAAAAAAAACCTACAGAATTATTAGGCAATTTTGACATAAGGGTTTTCCAGAAAATACTTAGCCTTATAAAGATGGTCACATTCTACTTTTTTATAATTAATGTCTTTTTGACAGTGAGAACTTGATCCAACAATATTTAAATGCTGAAGGTAGATTAAAAAGAAAATTACTCTATTAGTCCAGGAGATAAAATGAATAAGGATTGAACAAATAACAAAATAGCCTATGTTGAATAATATTATTTTTACTAATAGATGTACCTCTTCACCCTCTACACATTAATTGTGCCTTTTTGTTTAAGCTTGAATTCTGTGAATGGACAGAAGACATTTTTATTATTATTATTTTTTTTAAGCAGCTCATATCCATGCAGATTGTAAGTCTTTGAATAATCAAGTAAGTGGTAGTGATCATACATAGCTTTAGGTTATGATTTTTAAAGTCAGAATTACCGACATTTGGGGCTAGATAATTCTTTGTTGTGAGGGGACTGCCCTGTGTATTGTAGGACGTTTAGCAGCATCTCTAACCTGATTCCATTAGATGCCAGTAGCATCTTCACCCCCAATTGTGAAAACTGAAAGTATGAAGAGACATTACCAAATACCCCAAGGGATGGGAGAGGGGCAAGACTGTCCTTGGGTGGAGAAACACTGCTTTAGGGATGAGGGGCATGAATAGTTTTCAGTGCTTTCTCTTTTATTATCAATCACAGCCATGACTGGCAGGTCATTAAGATTGTTAAAGGCTGAAATCTCACTCAGTGGTTGTAGCTGAAATAAACTGCATCACTTTGACCTCATTGAAGCTCTAGGAAATTTACTGGAAAGTAAGCACAAAAAGAGATCCCTTGTTCCTACTTACTTTTCTATCAGTATACATTCTTATTCCTCTGTTTTCAGTGCCAGTTGATTTTAGTAATGCAACTCAAATGGTTTAGAATTGCAGTAGATAATGGATAATCTACCTACTAAGTAGAGTCCATTTCTTCCTAGTGAATGAAAATGCAAAATGAGAAATGTCACTATAGATGCCTGTGCACTGCTGAATTTGATTTGACAAGCTAATCATGACATCAGCAAGAGGTCTGTGGAAGGTAAAGGTGGTGTAGCAGGGAGTAGAGGCAGCGTCCAGGGAAGATGATTGCTAATGATAGCTAGAGGCCTGATTTTTCATTCTCTGCCTAATTCCAAATGCATGTTGTGCTTGCTTGATGTGCCTGTCATTTAGAAATTTAGACTAGACCAGATGCTGCATTTGAAATGTTGTACACAGTTCTGTTTGGTTTACCAAAGGCCTGTTGGAGTCAGAGTTTCCAAAAATGATTTCTAAGTGAAGGGAACATCTCTGATTAGATTGAGTTCCATCAGGGAAGAGTATGGACTCTAGATTGAAGCCATTAACAGTGACTCAATTGTTTACTTAACAAAAGAGAGAGAGAGAAAGAGAGAGAAATGATACTCAGAGGATAAGGTTTTCATGAAGGTAAATAGACATTTAAAAAATTGCACTGGTATGTATTCTCTGTATCACCAATTTGTATTTTCTGACCTTACTAATATGACTGGTTTGTTTGGGACTAGGATCTAGATTGTGAACAGAGAAGATGTCGAAGACTCTGAGTGCCTGGGGGGAGTGACTCCTCTCATGCCTTTTCTGAAATGGCATATTGAAAGACATGGGTTATTTCCAAGATGTGGTGCCTGTTGGCTTTAGATACTTGGCAATGGGTTATTGATATTGATGCTAATCGAAGGTCTTAGGAAGTATACTTGGCATATGGAGCTACCAGTCCTCATTTCTATGACCCAGAGAGACTTTACTATTACACTGCATTTTTTTTTTTACTCTTCCAGGATGCTGGTTCAAATTGACCAGTGTTGGTATATGAGCCCAATCCAATGGCTGGTCTTGATTTAAACCCTGGTCAAGGTTACAGGTTGGGAATTGTTACTCTAGGCCAGAGCCAAACTGTATTTGTGCTGCCTCATATGGTAGCTAATGAAATGTGGCCATTGAAAACTTGAAATATGGTGAGTTGACTATGGAATGGAAATATGCATTTCATTATTTAATTAAATTTAAAAAATTTACTTAATTAAATGTCAATAACCACTGTAGCTACCAGGTATGATGTTGGACAACACAGCTCTTGCCTTTGAGAAACATTTACTGAAGTACTATTTCGGACCTGAGATTATGGTCACTCTGGTTCTTCCAAATAGACCATACTGACAGTAACTGCACTTACCACAATTATCACAGCCTCAAATCCTTAGTCTAGTCACCTGGACAGAGCCAAAAGAATGGTCGTTTGTGTGAGCAATCCTAGTGAGTTATGATTGTTGAGTCTGATTTCTAGAGGCCTAATGTTAAACGGAGATATCTCTGATACTGGAGATGGGGAGTCACTGCAAACAAATATCTTGAAACCTGCTCTCAACTATTCTGTGAAATTATGTCTATACATTGGAATAGATCTGTGGGTTTTTGTTGTTCTGTGTATACTATTTTTTTTGCTTCATATTACCTGCTAAGCATTTAGCATACCTCTGCTAAACTGAAGAACCACTTTTGGGACCAGTCACAGGGACCAAAGTGTCGGGTAGTATAGAGTCATTTATGTATGACCTGAAATAGCAAGGTGTTCTCCATGAACTATTTTGTTATATGATAAATCATGGAGTTTCAGAAGATGCTAGATCCTTGGTTATGACAGTGAAAACCAGGAACCATTCTGTGTGATGGCTCTTTTGATAGGCCAACTTGCTGGCCTGGTGGCCCTGGGAAGTGACTCAAGCTTATAAATGCTTTGGAGTTTATAAAGCTTGGACCAAGACATTGCCAGTCCTCTGTTCTGTGGTGGATAACACACATTGAACAAAATTACCTAAGAAACCTCCATCCATATCTGTCTAATCAGGTCAAAAGGCCCATACTGGTAGTGATAATAACTGACATGTGACTTGTTTTTCTAATGTGTCTGAAAAAGTGGAAAATATTTATGTAAATATTTATGTAAATAGCAAGAGAATTAAGCTTTGACATGTATGGAAGTCTTGAAGATAGTCACAGTAGCACTCCTCTTTTTTTTTTTTTTAAGATTTATTTATTTAAAAGAGAGAGAGTGAGCAAGCAGGGGGAGAGGCTGAAGGAGAGTGGGAGAGAGAATCTCAAGCAGACTCCCTGCTGAGTAGGGAGCCCAATACAGGGCTCCATTCTATGACCCTGAGATCGTGACCTGAGCCGAAATTCAGAGTTCGATGCTTAATGACTGAGCCACCGAGGCACATCTCTCCATAGTACTCCTCTAAAAGCCTTTTGAAAATTAAAAAAAAATTTTTTTTTTCATTTTATTCTCTTTTTCCAAGGAAGTTGCAAAGTCTTGAGAAGTTACTCTGAGTCACAGCATTCTCCTAAAAAATGAAAAGGAGAGCACTGGACTCTTAGGGGTGCTATGAGACATAAGAAGATAATAAATACATAGATTCAGCATCATGTGTAGACCACAAAAATTGCTTCATGAATTATAGGTACTGTTATTGATGTTGCTGCTGTTGTGTATCATAAAGGTTATACATTAAATAAGATAGAGTATTGTAAATCCAAATACACATAGGCCTAGAAATGCTATTGGTAAAGGGATTTGAGGGGTAGGTGTTTCTTTTCTTTTCCTCATACTGGGGATTCTTTTGCAATGCAAATCAATCTCCCTTAATTTCATTTGTTTTGTAAATTAATAGTTTCCTCAACCAGGTGTTCTGAAAGCTGGGCCCATTCTCTACCTCTCAAAAATGGCTCTCTGAAGCTTACCAGATGGTTTATTGTGACAAAAAATAGGCGTATCTTTAAAGATATTGTCCGATTATACATAATCATGCTCTAGTAACTTAAAAATACTTATGGTAATTCTTTTTTTATTGATGAGCTGCTCTGAATGCTAGAATAAATAGCATGTTAATCTAACTCTTGTCCAACCAGCAGTACTCAGTTTTCTAGTTATGGAAGGAAAATAGTTGAAGTGTTGACATTAATTTAAGTTGAAGTGTTAGTGTTATGAAAATACAGTTCCCTGAGATAAATGACATTTTCTGTATTTTCATATTTAATTAGTGTCCCAAATTTTCTACATTGATATCCATAGTGTTTGAATTAACTAGGTAACTCTTTTAGTTATTCATTTACTTAAAGTGACATTTTAGAGGAATTTTGATTAATTTGACCTATTTCATCTAGGAAGTTGGATTCTGATTGTAAGAATTATCTGGGAAAAATGCTTTTCTTTTTGAGCAAAAGGACACATTTAATTTTAAAATGAAATATATTCCCTATGGACTTAGGGAGCCTGTGCATTAATGTAGAAATTGATATTAGGATAAAATCTTAAACAATTAGGGGTAAGTATCTAAAACTCAATTAACCTTTAACAGTTCACCCTATAGCCAAAGTGTGCTCTCATTTTCACTGCTGTGGGATTAAATGGATTCTATTTCATTGTAGAAACAGACAAAAGTCAAACTCTGCAAGACCAGTTTTAGCCAGGGCACATTTGCAATTCTCCAAGGATTGGGGATATATAGCACTTACTTGATTTGTAGTGCTTTCAATATGTAATATTCTCCTTCCTGTTGGTGCTTTATTTTTATGAATCCATGCTGAATCTACCTTCAAGTTATTTTTGTGATAATGAAATGAACTTCCCAGTCTGGGCTTTGAGGTTCATATTCTTATAACAATGACCATGATCTCCGCATTACTTGCATAGTCAGTGACTCTGAAGGTCAGACATTGCTCAGGATATCCAAAGATATTTTTCATTTTTTAGAAGACAAAAAAGCCAAATGTCATTCCCATCTTGAAATTACCTTAATAGTAAAATAATTTGATCATTTTAGTTTGACATGTTAAATCTGTGTAGGGTGTTCTGTGCTTTTGACAAATAACTTTCCTGCTTGAATTATTGCTCAATGATAATAGGACTTGGCAGAAATTTCTTAGTATTTCAACCTCCAAATGATTAATTTAAATGTCTATACCTATTTTGAGCAGAGATGTGAAAGTGCCACAGGTGCCCTGATGGTCTTGGTTTGTAACCTTTCCCTTGTAGGCCTTCTGAAAATGTAGGTACACACTGGAAGAAGAACACTGACACAAATCATAGCTGCATGCTTTTCCATCACTCTTTATACTGAGATTTTGTGCGATGATACGATGGATTTTAAAATAATGGTCTCCATATTTAAAATATCTGCATTTACTGTATTATGCTAATATAATTTTCTTTCATTTTCAGCATTGACAAAGAATAACTATTGAGCATTTGTGTCTGGAGAAGTTAACATATTTCAAACGATTTAAGAAAATTAGCTACCATGACTAAAGATAAAGTGTTCATTTAAACTAGGGAGGACAGCTTCTTGGAGTCAACTTTATCCGACATCCTGAGCTAAGTTGTGAATTTGTTTTGCATTGAATTTTTTTCTTTTGCAGAGGAGTGCCATCGTTTTCACAGCCAGAACAGATTTTAGAGCAAAATAGAAGACTTTTCTGAAGGCAGCTGTGTTTGTGTGTGTGTGTGTGTCTTGTGTGTATGTGTGTGTTTAGGAAAAATCTGAAGCAAACACATTTCCCACAGTTTTTGATAATTTTTGGTACCACTTTATGGACTTTATCAGAAAGTTCTCACCTTGTAAACAGCTAGTGTTCCAAGTTTCTTACATCAGCCTTTGGTACTCACATATCCAACAGATTAACATCTGATATTATATGATTAAAATAATGAAAGGTTTTATTTAAACAGTAAGTCACTCAGTCAACAGCTCTTTGAGTTGCCAGTGTGTTTCAGGCATGAACTATCATAGTGGGATGAAGGCAGTTTTGATAGTTTAGTGGAGAAGATGGTCATTAGACAAATGATCATAAACACTATCTAACTGCAAATGCCACCAAGTGCTGCAAAGGAGACACAATACTAATGAAGCACAAGACTGGAGGCTTTGTCCTGCTATGATTTTGTATGGTAACCACTGGCCACATATGGCTATTTCCAATTTATACTTTTTATTTCAAAACAAAAGTTTACTTTATTTAATTAAATTAAAATAAAATAAAATTTGAAGTTCCCTCCTTCAGTCATACTGTCACATTTCAAATACTCAGTGGTCACATAAGGCTACCATGTTGGACAATAAAAGATCTGAAACACTTCCATTACTGTGGAGAGTTATGTTGGACAGCATTATAGCTATAGGTTCTGAGAGGATCCCTCCGCAGAACAGATTTTTAAGCTTAGATATAATATCTGAGCAGGCAGTGACTCTATGAAAACTTAGGAAAAGGGGAAAAAAGTCCTGGCAGAGGGATGCTCCAGTATATGGAAATAACCTGGATTAAACCTGAGCTGTTGTGTTTGCAGGATGGTATTACTCCTATTCCATGCATGCCTGTTTTAAGGTGATATGATAGTATCACTACTCAATCTTACTGCAAACATACAAAATGCAAGTCCATCTACTTAAGGATGGAGTTATGTTCAAAGACAAATAAATCTGACATCCAAAATAATGGGAAAACATTTAAAAATCTTTAATTTTTCCTTCAAAAAAGAACAAAGGGAGAATTCTTTTATAATAGAAATGAAATCATTTACCCTCTGTCTCTCCTTTGTTTTACTACCATACACCACTGCTACTCTTAAAGTCTCCTTGCTTCTTCCAGAATCCCAAAACCCTTACAAGCTCTAACTAAGCTCTCAGCTCTTCATTACATGCATTAACTTGTCCTGTTCTTGATTTCCTCCCCCATTCCCCTCACCCCCCATAGCCTGTTATTTGGCTACTGTACAACAAAGAAACTGTAAGAGCTGATTCAGCTAGTAACAGTCTCTTCTCAACATCCTTTTTCCAAAAAGTGCCACACAACACACATCCCAATATTAAAAAAAAAAAAAAAAAAAATCTTAATGCTTATAGGAAAATTGATTTTGCTATTTGGTTTCAACTTTGAGCTCTGCAGGTTTTGGAATCAAGTTGTTATTTAAATATGAATAGTCTTTAGTTCCATGCTGGAATTCCTTTTATGTAAGTGTGATTACTTTGCCCAAGAGACTGTGTTGTAAAAAATCTAGTGTGTGAGTTTGTCTGATTTTTTCATTTGCTTAGCACACCGGAAGTAAGAAAGCTAGGATAGAAGACCCCGATGACCATATCTTTCAGTCTCCAAACTGTTATTATAACTCACATGGTCATGGTTTTTTCTTTTTTTAAGATTTTATTTATTTATTCATGAGAGACACACACACACACAGAGAGAGAGAGAGAGAGAGAGAGAGGCAGAGACACAGGCAGAGGGAGAAGCAGGCTCCATGCAGGGAGCCTGACGTGGGACTCGCTCGATCCTGGGTCTCCAGGATTACACCCTGGGCTGAAGGCGGCACTAAACCGCTGAGCCACCCGGGCTGCCCTGGTCATGGTTTTTTGTAAAAGATGTGCTATCACTAAATTGAGCACTTTGAGTCTGGTTCAGAGTAAAACTGAGTAAACCTTACAGAATTGGATTAACAGGTAAAGAAGTTAATTTTGAATCAGTGGAAGCCCAAGTAATTGAGCATTCCTGAAGAATTAGAGATTATTTTCATTTGCAAAAACGAAATCTAGACTTCGTTGCTCAGCACACATTTTTAATAGGTCTTTTTAAATGATTATATAAAAATTATTCATAATTAAGCTGAGTTGTCCCTTTGTTAAGTTACTAAAGGTTTAAAATTGACTTATTTATTGGCTAAATTCTTTTAAATATCAGGCAGGGTCAGATTTTAATTATGTTTTACACACGAGAAAATAATTGGGATTCATGAGCATATTCCAGTATTGCATACATACCAAGAAGAAAGAAAACCATTACTTTTTTAAAAACCACATGTAATAATCCTAAAAAGAGATTTGCCTCTGAACTCCTATGATGGTGGCCTGTTTATTCTTTGATGACTCCCACAACATTCTGCCTTGTTCTCTGTACTGCAAACACACTGGCCTTCTTTCTCAAGTATGGCACACTTCTTTCCATTTGGTGCTATCTGGAAATCTATCCAGTCCTCCTTATTCTTTGGGTCTTAGCTTAAATGTCACTTTCTCAAGTCATCCTGCTCTGATTCCATCCTCACACACTGTCCCCACCTATAGATTATGTTAGGTTGTCTTAATTATCTCCCTTGTGGCAATGATCATGATTGTAATCAGAGCACTATAAACTTAATTATAAAAGGAATATTTCCCTTCTTGCTAGACTAAAACCTCTTGAAGGCAAGGACAGGGTGTAGACAGGTCATATTAGTAGTATCTCCAGCACCCAAAGCTGTGTCTGGCACATAAAAGGCATTTAGTATTTGTTGAATAAATTAACTTAATAAAATTTTGGAAACACTTGAAATTTTGATTCGATAGATCCTCTCTATTTGATTGTGAAACCCAGCACCAGCAAATTAAATTCCTCACTATTGACTTAAATCTTTGTCACCAGCCTAAGTCATTTGATTTCTACTTTAAATGTACTGAACTCAATATCAAAAGAAACTTTAATTTCAGAAGAAGTGCACTGATCATATCAGCCACCAAACATTTTTTAAGTCTGTGGGTAAGTAGGAGTCCCAGATAAGGAGGACATAAAAGACATCCTAAAACATACTGAGTACTGAAGATAAAAGAGGCAGCTTATAAAAAAGAGGTTAATGCATATTGAAGTAGATGTCACTAATTTCATATAATTTTGCTGTCAGGAAGTCAATAGCTTTGTTCATTGAAGAAGGTGGACCAGAATTTGTCCTCATGACTCTCTTGGTCTTGGACCAACAATTTAGAATCCAATCCATGTGTTGGAGGTGGAGGAAAGAAAGGAGACAAAGAGAATAAGTGAACAATTAAATAAGATGGAGATTGGGTGACAGGCACTGAGGTGGGCACTTGATGGGATGAGCACTGGGTGTTATTCTATATGTTGGCAAATTGAATACCAATAAAAAATAAATTTATAAAAATAAATAAATAAAAAGATGGAGATAAGCAAAGGGACTCATGACATTAAGTCTATCATTTGACATAATGTTCCAAATAGCTAAGTTATGGATGTGCCACAATCCTAGATTAATCCCCCACTGATGTTTTATAGGGTTAAGTATTTCTGAGAGAAAGAAAATGGTGGTGGTGAAGGGGTGGTAGTCTCTGTTCAGGTAAGTTTGAAGGATTGGTTTAAGTAAAGTTTAATAGATCTCTTCATTTTTTTTTTTTGACTTTTCGGAGAAGGAAGTAAAATATTTAGCAATTCCCAGTCTTGCTGAGCTGGAAAGAGCATTTTCAGGTCTTAAGCACTGGCAGCTCTACTAACACCTCTGATACATTCAGAAAAAGTTAGATGAAGCACTTACGCCATTCTGGAACCTCCACCAGGCAGTGATCATGTCACGTTCTCTCTTGACAACTCATAAGCTCAAAGGGCCGATGGTATAAAAATAAAGGAATTATCACTAGCAGGGCCTTGACAGTTTTTACATAATCATGAAGATCCCATTGTGAAAATAAAGTAGAGTATTAATGGAATAGTTAAAGAATCGTACCTTTCACTTACCTGTTTGATAAACATTTTGAATTAAAAAAAAAATCCACCAAATCTAGATTGTTTGCAAATAACCATTGCTCTTCTCTTTTTTCCTCCTATACCCTGCTCCACCTCTGCAAATGATCATCAAATAACTTAATGAATGTTCATCTATCTGGATGTATTTTTTACAATGTGTTTCAGAAATAGTGTTGCGATTTTATTATATTTTCCAAATTAAATTGTAGAAAAGAATGATAACTTTAATATTAGAAATTATTATTGCTTCTCATTCCAATAATACTGAAAAATAAAAGGCTCCGTAGCAATTGCTACCTTGTCTTAGTTAAACACTGCCTCTGACAAGGGCATAGTCTACATACTTCTAGTTACATTCGACTGCTTTGATTTAATCCTCCTCATTTCCTCTGAGAAGGTTTACTACGCTAAAAAAAATGCATTTTTAATAGAGATTTTATTATGAAGCACGACCTCTGTTTCTCTTACAAATGATTCTAATACCATTTTGATTCAAATCCGGCAATGTTAAAGCTGGAAGGAGCTTTAGAGATGGTCTAGTCTTATTCTCTGAATAGAAAGCTAGTGTCAGAGGCAGGAGTAGAGCCTAGGCCTTTTTTTCTGGAGTTGTGCTGTGCTTTTTCTTCCTCTCCACCTCTGGGTTGCCCCTTCTGTATAAAGAAGCAATAACACATACCTCATAGGTTTATCCAGAAACTAAATGAGAACTATAAACACACAACAATCAACACTCTGCTTTACATTATAGTATACATACTCATTAAGGAATAACTAAAATTGATATCACTAGCATTATTAGCCTTTCAAATATTAACTGAACATCTACCACAGGCTTTGAAAAGGCATCTGTCCTAAATGTATGGACCCATCCTAAGCTCTTCATGTAGCCCCTAGTACTAGATCTCCATGAACAGACTATAGTGGGGAGTCCACTAGGACAGTACCTTCTCTGACTTTTTCCTTCCTCAAGTATAGGATTGAGAGAGAAGCATGAGGCAAGAAATGGATAATGATTTAAAAAGTCCAGATTTGCTAAACATGCTCATTTGGGTGGATCCATGCTCTTAGGTTGCCAATTCAAATATTTAAAAAAATAATTACTGAAAATTTTAAAATTACTTGCCAAAGGATCATCACAAAATAAGAGAAAAAAAATTAACACCTTTTGTCTCTGGGTTAAAAAAAATGTATACTAATTTGTATATGATTCGTATATATATTCATATATATATAGTTATGTAGTTGTCCACACACACAATGGACTCCTGAATAGCATGGGGGTTACAGGCACTGAACTCCCCCTACAATTTAAAAACCACCTATAACTTTTGATTCCCCCAAAACTTAACTACTAATGGCCTACTGTTGAGCAGAATCCTTACCGATTACATAGACCATCAATTAACACATATTTTGCATACCATTATATGTTCTTATAATACCTGTTTTTTTTTTGTATTTCTAAGCTATGTGGTTTGTTTGTGAGTTGCTTTCCTATCAAACTCTTGCAAATCTTCAAAAAGTTTTTTCATATTGTTGCAAATATCCAAAAACTTTTCCAGTATATTTACTGAAAAAGCTTATGTATCAGTGGACCCATGTGGTTCAAATTTGTGTCATTCAAGGGTCAACTGTATTTTATATACTATACACACACACACACACTAGACCATATATATGATGAGCTAAGGATCACATAAATTTGAAAACATGTCCATTCATATTTCAAAGGAAGAAATAAAATACAGATAGTGACTGGTCATCAAAATAATTAGACACTTTTTCTATATTTTAAAGAGCCAGTTGTCATACTGATGTTGCTTTCAGTAGCCTCCATCACAGCCATAGGGCAACACTCCACACTTCAGAACTGATATTTATTGCACTTGGGGCATTCCCTCTGTACTTTAATTGAAGTGGACATTTTTTTTCTGTAACTCATCTGTCACCCAGTGTTTATTGGAGGTACTTTTTGGATAAAGCATTGTACTAGATTATGGATGAATAAAGATATATTTGTTACACTTCATTTCCATAAGGCATTTACAACCTAGTAGGGAACCAACAGGTCATTTCAGAGGTAGTGTAATATAAGAAATGGGTTATGACATAATAGAGGCTCAAGGAATCAGGTTGCTCTACCTCAGGAGCTCAGAGGAGGCAATGTTTGATCTTAGTCCCAAAGAGGAGTAAGAATTTAGTCTTAGGCAGATGGTCTGCCTTATTGAGATCTTGAAGCAGTATCATTTGTTCACCTTCTATCAGTTTGGTGTAAATATCAAGGAGGAGACATTGAAGTTAAGGCAGGAGAGATGGGATGCAGCAAAAGCAGTGTAAATGTTATTATGGTGATTTGGGAGGGTATTTGGTGGATTTTAAGATGGGAAAGGTGTGGTCAAGTTGGTCACACAGGGCTTATGTTGTGGATAGATTGGAGGGGAAACCAATTTGAAGGCTGTGGAAATGGGTCAATTGAATAATGAGAAAAGTTAGCACTAGAGCAGTAATGGGTATAAGGGGATGACACTAAGTATAATTAAGGGCAGGAACTATTAGGGCCTTAGTGATAGATTGGACAGATGAAAGTGTTAATGGCAGAAGAGATACAAGTCTACTTCTAAGTGGCTAGGTGCATAGAACAGCCAGAATGGACATTCATGAGAAGGTGTAATTTTTGTGAGAAAAGAAGAAATTCCGTTTTGGAAGTGTTGATTTCAAGGTGGATAGATGGGTGAATATTTAAAGTTGGGGAGAGGTTTGACTTTGGAATGTTTATGTGGGCATTTTTAGTGAATTAACAGAAGCCCACAGAGGAGATCATTTCACTGGGGAAGAGGGTATGGAGATTGAAGAGGAAGGCACTCCAAACATTATTAATGTGTACCTGAAAGAGTATGGAGAGAAAATCTATTTTTATGTCAGCTTTTAGACCTAATTTCTTTGCTTGACCTCAAGTTGTAACTGAATTGGGTCTCAGAAAACATGAAGTCATTTTGAATCTTGGCCAAATATGTTGTTAATTCAAGCATATATCCATAAACTTAATGCTTATGACATAAGTTTTTCTAATAGCTCTTCCTTTTATATATTATGAAAAAAAAATGACACTATGTGTGAAGAATGAAGACTCCAAAGCTCTCTGACACAGGCAGTGAATCACCTGCTATAGAAGACACTTTTCTTTATTAGGATAATACAGATACGTTACACACATCTTCTAAATGTAGTTTAGAGATTATTAGCAACATGGTTAATCCTGACTATTTTTGTCTTTGGCTTAGAGATGTTTTATAAAATTCTCTTGACCCTTTCTTCATGTTGGTTACCTTGATTAGGATTTCACTTGAACAGTATTCTAAGTTCATCAATTGAAATAACCATCTATAGTTGCTCTACTGTCTAATTTAATGTTAAGATTGCATATTAACTTATTTTTTCAACCATGATAGAATAACAGCACAGTTTACCATACCTCAGTAAGTAACACATGAAGCTGGACTAAGTTATATGGCAACTGATTTTAGGCATTGGAAAATAGTATAGGTATGATCCTCAGAATAAGGGAAATACACAAGATTTACTGATATCCAGATAGGGAGGAGAGGCCAGAGCAGAGGGCATTGTTTTCATCTAGCTAAGGTGTTCATTTGAGTTTGATATCCAGAGCTGCTGAAGTTGCCAAAATTTGATGATCAGGGTACTAGGGAGAAGGCAACTCTGCAGAATGCAGAAGTGGGACTCATGGGAGTTCCCTGTATATTATTGGCCAAGGACTGTGTGCTGCACATGCACAGAGCAGAACTCTATAGGACCCTGAAGGTGGCTTCTACAGGGCTGAATGCTTAACAGAGATATCAAAGGTCGTAAAATGCTCTAAGATGTTGGAGTCCTGGCCTTACTAGAGAGGAAGGGTCTTGTTGAATAGCCCAGAAATTCAGGGGAGAATATAGAAAAGCCACACCTGAGGAGTAAGGATCACAATCTAGAATGAGGGTGATGTCCTTAGAACTAAGAATAAAACCAAATAGACCCATTCTCATAGAGTATAAAAACTAGTCTGACAGAATCAAAAGGATCTGCCAACAGTTTAATAACTGCCAGAATAATTCTTAATACCTATAAGAACTATAGGTATTAATTAAGAATACCTGGAAGAAAAGATAACCCAGACTCCTTGCAGTATATCATGTATAATTATATATAAGAAGCAGGAAGATGTGATACCCAATCAAAAAGACAAGCAGTCCCTGAAAACAGATGGCAAGATATTGGAGTTAGCATAGCTACTATAACAATGTTCAAGAACTTAAAGGAAAAGTTGGACATTGTGCATGAACAGATGGGGAATTTCAGCTAAGAAATGGTAACTATAAAAAAATGGAGGTGCTAGAAGTGAAAAGTGCAATGGCTGAAATAACAAAGAGATGGAATTAAAAACCATAGACTCTGCATAAGAGGTTAATGCATTTAACACCATATACATAGAAATAACAGGAAACATGAAAAAAATGATTATTTTGGGGTGGGTCATAGACTTAAGTATACAAACTTAAAGTGTAAAGCTATTAGAACAAAATGTAGAATAACTTTAGGTTATATTTCTTAGTGAATAAAACTACTCATTTTTTAAAAAGTTGAAAAATTAGACTTCATTAAAATGAAAAGCTGCTTATCAGAAAATTCAGTTAAAATGAAAAGGCTAGCTGCTCTCTGAAAGAAGATACTTCTAATACATAGAACAATGAATATGTATCCAAAAAAAATATATATATATTTTAAAAAACAACAAACTCCAGTACTTCAATAACAAACAAATTTATGTTAAAGGCAAAAGATTTGAATAGCCATTACCAGCATCTATACATATAAATGTATATATTTTTATGTATAATTAACATTATCATTAAAAGTTGTTCAGTATCATTATTTATCATGAAAATGGAAAAAAAAAAAACCAGTAAGATACCTCCTTATACTTGAATGGCCATAATTAAAAAGTCTGTGGGGAATAAGGATGTGTGGAATAACTGAAACTATTACATATTGCGGATAGGAATTTAAAATGGTGCAATCACTTTGGCAAGTAGTTCAGTTTCTGGTACAGTTAAATATACTTTATTACCCAGCAGCGTTATATTTCCCTGCTATGTATCCAAGCAAAATGAAAATATATTTCCACAAAAAAGTACTTTTACATGAATGTTTATAATAAAGCCCTAAACTGGAAATAACTCAGAAGTCCTGCAGGGTTGCCTGGGTGGCTCAGTAGTTGAGTGTCTGCCTTTGGCTCAGGTTGTGATCCTCGGGTCCAGGGATCAAGTCTCGCATCGGGCTCCCTGCATGGAGCCTGCTTCTACCTCTGACCATCTCTGCCTCTCTCTGTGTGCTTCTCATGAATAAATAAATAAAATCTTTAAAAATAAAAAGTCTTTCCAGTGAATAAATAAACAAATTGTTGGGTATTCATTTGTACAATGGAATACTATTCAGCCATAAAAAATTTACTGATAAATGCAAAAGCATGGATGAACCTAAATTGCTGAAAGAAGTCAGGCACAAAAGAGTATGTATTATATGATCACATTTGTTTTATTTTCAGGTAAAACTTATCTATGACTTTATAAATCAGACAAACAGTTCCTTGTAGAAATAATGGGGCTTGGCTGGAAGGCAGCACTGGAGAGCTTTATAAGGTAATGGAAATGTTCTGTAACTTGATTAGGGTCTTGGTTTCATGTGCATCAACATTTGTCAAAATTCATTCATTATAAAATCTGTGTACTTCAATTATTTAGAAAGATTAATTTCTTTTTACCAATAATAAGCAGTGATATAATTGATTCAAATTGCTGATTATTATTTTGCATAATAAATCAAGGTAAGTTAATAAATGTATCAATTGTTTCAAATTCATCAAATGTGTTTTGGTCTAAAATGTAATCTACCAGCGTTTATATATTTTCCGATTCATTTAGATTTTTTTTTTTTTTACCTCTCATGGATTTTTAGCGTAAGAGTTTGCTTAGAATTTCCAGTGTCTTTAGAAAGCAGACCTAGCAAAATTTCCCTCTAATGAAAACAGTTTTTTCCCTAGACAATTCACTGAAATGGAATATTCTTTTAAATCTTTTCAAAAAATACTCTGGAGGGACATTGAGGAACGTAAGCTATTTTATCCCAGGGAATTGGCTACTGATTGAGAAATAGACCCTGGATAATTGAAACCATTTGTCCGGGAGCTGAATATCCAGACAGGAATAGGACCTGATTTAATTGAAAGGAATTGATGATACACCGTTAAGAACACTGATCCTCTGAGAATGAAAACTAAGGGGTCCAGTCAAGGGTCTACTAGTATGTGGCATTGTTGGGGAAAGAGTGAGTTCATTTTACAGAATAGTTCTTTGGTGATGAGGATCAGCGATAATGAACTCACACACAATCTCTCCTCCTCCCTCACTCTCCTTAGAGAGCAAACATAATAGGGTAAAGAAGAATGGCAAGTTCAATCTATCATGTGGATATTTTCACTTATGTGTAGCCTCAGCATATGTGGGTAGGCAGCATGATATAATGGCAAGAACCTGAGACTGGGCATCAGAGACTCAGATGCTTGCTAACTGTGTGGCCTTCAGCTAGTTTGTTAGCCTTTCTGACCTTGTCTCACAGGGTCTGTAGGATAAAATGAGACATCACATGCAAAATATTCAGCCTATGGGATATTAACTGAAGGCAACCCCTTCCTTTTCCAAAAATTCATCTCTACACACATAAAAAAATGATTTGTAGCGTTTCTTGATTCATTTTCAGAACTGAAAATAAATAATGGAAAGCCATAGCCATTCTTTGGCAAGGAAGTAGCTGCCCTATCATTGTATATGTTTTATTTAGAACACCAGTGTTTTGGTCATTAGACTGAGGAGAAATGACTTGTAAATACTAAGTACCCTTTAAAGAGGCATTTAGTATCTATGAATGTTGCATGCTGCATGGACTAAGCTGTTAATCAGGTTTATTTTATTGTTACGTATTTCCATAAGAAGAGGAAATAAGTTCTGTAGTTAGAGCAATTGAGAGTTCAAGACACTAAACATCCAAAGAATCAAATCATTTAAAAATGCTTGATGAAGAGTTAACTTTCTGAGCAACCATATCATAAGAATAGATCTTAAGAGTGAAGAATGTTGTTAAATCTTTGAAAGTCTACATGTAAGTGTGAGACATCTTGCTCTGCAAGAGATGACCTAAGTTCTCAGAACAAAAGGGGGTCTGTGATAGTAATGCAGCCTTCTTTGGAAATAGCTAGATGAAAAATGAACTATGTGTGAGAGAACTATATTATTAGCAAGAAAGAAAGTTGTTTTAATGAGTCACTAGGCTATTTAGGTGAATTTAAATCAGTTATTATTTTAATGTATTATATAAGCATAGTTTGAGGATCTAATTTTGAAAAGTGAATTGTATTAGAATTTAAAACTCAGTAACTATATACTGAACTACTGAAAAATACCTTTATTTTTCAAAAGTTTAACATGGACTTTTTCAGTAAATAGTTATTAAAGAAAACATGTTACTGGCAAGCTGATATTCAAAGGATATCTTCTTCCCTCATATGCTTTTTTTTTTTTTAAAGATTTTATTTATTTATTCATGAGACACACACACACACACAGAGAGAGAGAGAGAGAGAGAGAGGCAGAGACACAGGCAGAGGGAGAAGCAGGCTCCATGCAGGGAGCCCGATGTGGGACCCTATCCCAGGTCTCCAGGATCATGCCCTGGGCCGAAGGCGGCACTAAACCACTGAGCCACCCGGGCTGCCCCATATGCTTTTAAATAAAGCTTTATGTTGGTCTTTAGTTTCTAAGAGTGATTCCAGTTTCAGAGCTCTCAGAATTTCATGCTTTGGTTAAAGATGCATGGTCCTCCACGTTGTTAAATGAAATGCCAGTAGTCTGATGGATTTCTTGGGAGGAACTGAATAAAGAAAGTATGTAGCAAAGTACTAGACTCATTCAAACATTCAGTGCTCATGTTTTTACCTACTGGGTACCTGGTGGTAGATGTTGAGGCTTGGCTGTTCCTCATATATATACAATATGATGTTTTCTCGAAGTTGTAAATGCCTATAGAGTATGACAGAAGAAGCCTTAATTATGCCAATGGTCGGATCAAAAGAGCTGCTATAAGTTATTAAGGAGAAGGAGGAATTCCCTGGCACAAATATTGGGAAAGCCTTCCACCTGGTAGCAGCCAGAGTGTACAGCATAGAGTTGTAGAAGAGCATGGGTGGTTTAAAGCACAGAGGCATTATGGTGCTCTTTGACCAAAGCATTATTTGGAAGGCTATATTAGCCCCAGACCCAACAGGAAACAGATGGTATTTTCAAATCAGATAGAGTCAAAGAGTTTATTTATAGTGGGACTCTATATCAGGTTGTGAGCTGAATGGAAGGGAACCAAAGAAAATATAGGAACAGAAATTAGTAATAGTACAGCTGTTATTGTCCCTTGACCTAAAAGAGGAGAAGCAGCTGCTATTGGAACCACAAAGGAGAGAGGTCTAGAGAGGGTGTGATGTTCCTTTGAGGAATCTGGGTATAGGTGACCTGGCAGGGAGGAACTGAGCAATCAGTTCCTGACCTCGTTCCTTCCCTTCCCACTTCATGCCGGCACTCTTTCTGGGAAAATCGCCTTTTTTTCTTTGACAAGTGGAATCTGGGTTTCCTACCTGTTTCCTGTGCATTGCCTTGCTTGAAGACTTGAATCTGTCACCCATCTTGCTTCTCTAACCAACATCTACATTTGGATGAAACAGTATTTTTACCTTTCAATTTCTGGAGTCACCCAACATAAGCTGAAGGAGATTCCAAACTCAACCTGAAGCCAAAAGGTTCAGGGAAACTTTGGTTGTATCCATGGAGATCAGCCTCCAGGGCCACAGAGCAGGATGGAGAATGGTGTGAGGATGGGACTGGGCAGGAGGGGGTGTGAAGGGGACAGAGCCTAACTAGGCTGGGGGCTTTTTAGTGACCTATTAAAGCCCAGTGGGATCAAATCCCAATTGCTACTTACTTTCTAGCTGTAAAACCTTGGAAAGACTACTTAACCCTTTTAGATCTTCAAGTTTACTTATGAGCCTAAGAAAAATATATTATGTAGGAAATTGTAGGAAATAAATGAGACCCATATAAAGCACATAAAAAAGTGCCAGGTATATAATGTTTAATAAATTTTACTCATTACCATATATATAAGCAGAATAGTAGCATAATTAGATTTTTAAAAAAATATTTTATTTATTCATGAGAGACAGAGAGAGAGAGAGAGGGGGGCAGAGACACAGGCAGAGGGAGAAGCAGGCTCCATGCAGGGAGCCCAATGTGGGACTCGATCCCGGGACTCCAGGATCAGGCCCTGGGCTGAAGGCAGCACTAAACCGCTGAGCCACCCGGGCTGCCCTTAGATTTGTTTTTAAATGTTGAATAGTTTTCCATGTTGCTGTGTAGATTCATAAGCAAGAACACAAAATTATATAAATTTTCCTTAAAGCATTACTTACATACACATATAGACACGTATCACTTTGGGTGAACGATTCAAGGGGGCCAGATTGGTGGGGAAAAAGCAGTGGTAAGGATCTAAGGATCATGGTGGGGTTGCTGGTTTGGAAGGGGATACCATTATTTTAGAGGAAAAAAATAGCCTTTTGTCTTGGCAGGAAATTCTTGCCAAGAATTTCCCATCCATTTCTTTTGCATCACTCTCCCTGAAGACTTCTGCCTGCCACCCACCTTGCTTTCCTGACCGTCATCTACATTTTGACAAAACAGTATCTTTTCCTTAAAATTCCTAGATTTACCCATCCCAAAGAAGTTGAAGGAGCTTTCTGTGAGGCTAGGGGAGCCTCCCGAGGTTCTGTGTATTTATAGTCACTGTTGTGTAACTTCTGATTTCTTGAAAATGGGTTGTTTGTTTTGTTTTTGCTCTTGATCAGAATTTTATGGCCCTTTATTAAAGGCTCATTAAGATTTTTGTCTAACTTACCCTGTCTATACCTCATTATTACCTTGTGGAGAAAGCACCATGATCCACCTTTTATTGATGAAGAAACTGAGTCTCAGAAGAGTTAACAAAACTGGATGTGTTATTGAGTAGGGTAAGGTGTTCAGCCTCATTTAGCTGTGCAATGACAATATGTCTGTGTAGGATATACATGTCATTACTCTGCCATGATTAATTGAACACTTAAATGCCAGGCACCGCAGGTGATGAGGTAACACAGGTAAGGAAGGCCCTGTTTTTATCTGGTGAGTGCACAGTACACATCTGGTAGGATCATTAGTAATAGAAACACACACATGCACACCGAGTATGGTAAGATAGATTAATTTGTTCTGAAAGTGAAATTAAAAGACAATAGTTTACCACCACCACCACCACCCTCCCCCCACGGCCCCATACAGAAAAGCTTTTGTATCTGACATGTGTTGAGCTTTGGAATAGTAGATCTCTATTTCAATCCCTGACTCGGGGCACCTGTGTTAGGACACTTGCCAACAAGCTGGTTGAATGCTGCTGCATGATGCTGCAGGTCTTCGGTGGACCTGTGTCCCTTGCTTTTAGAATAGAATAAAATAGGCCTCAGGATTTTATTTTCCCATGGTTGGGTCCATGTGAAATTTGGTATGAGGTTAACATTAAACCTCATTGTTCTCCTTCTGCTCTTCTTTATGAAGGTCAGAAGAAGTTATGAGAAGAATAGTTCTTTGAAAAGTAAATTCTTTTTTTTTAAAGACTTTTTTTTTTAAGATTTTATTTATTTATTCATGAGAGACAGAGGGAGAGAAAGAGGCAGACATAGGCAGAGGGAGAAGCAGTCTCCCTGCAGGGAGCCTGATGTGGGACTTGATCCTGGGACTCCAGGATCACACCCTGGGTGGAAGGCAGATGCTCAACCACTGAGCCACCCAGGCATCCCAAAAAGTAGTTAAGTTCTGTGTTCACTGTCATTGAGGCTTCAAACTCTCGCCCTCTGTTTGTTTTTCTTCCCCCAGGGGAGCGTCAGTATCTGTAATACTGTGTTGCTTCCGAGGTCTTATTTGATCTTCAAATCTCTCTACCTTTCAACTTTAAGAGCAGACCCAGTTGAGAGCTGTCTAGGGGAGCTCTTTACTGTTGCTACTGCATCTTCTGTGAAGAACCTGGTTTTTTGTTTCAGTTGCTTCATCAGATGTCTTTGCATCCTGGGTAATTAGTGACACACACTGCCCCCGTGATACCATTTCACCTCCTCAGAGGAGTGTCTTTTATGTATGAAATACAGGGTTTGTTTTTTTGCTTTCTACCTTTAAAAAGGTAAAGGGTGCCTTTCTCCTCTTTGTTGCTTCACAAATACTTTTTATCTCTGTGGAGGTGCTGCCAGATATGGCATCATGTCTATGAGCTTTTTATCCTCTTCATCCTATGGGTGGACTCTTAAGTGCATAATTTATTCATTTTTTTTTCATTTCTGGTACATAGCACACTACTTAGTGTTTGATGGGTATTCAGTGTTTATTTAGTGAATAAACGAATAAATAACTGAGTCAAAAGGAACAAGGAGCTATTGGAGGATGCATTATGTCTGTGTTCCAAAAAAAAACCCCAATCACCCAGGCAGTAGGCAGTGCAATGTAGTATGAATTGGTGGGAGGAAAACTAATAATCAAGAGGGTTAGCTGGAAGGTCTTTGCAATCATTGAGGCTTAGATTTGGATTTTGGCTGACAAAATAGAGATACCGAAATGGAAATGAATAGTTTTGGGGGTATAATTTGACTGGACACTCATTTCAAAGGAAAGCGCTGGGGCAGTGGTCAGTCATACATTCTAAGCTTGAGTTAGTTGAAATGAAGTGGCCTTATTGATAAGACAGGTGCTTGAGAAGGGAAGCTTGTAAGAAAAAGTTATGAATTTGGCTTTGGCCACGCTGATTTTGAAGAAAATGACAGACTTATTGTTCTAAGGGAAGACAAAAAAATGAGTTTGCATACCCACTAGAAATTGCTGTTATCCTTTACCTATTTCATACGATGAGTGTTTCTGCGCTCATTATGTGGCTGCTCAAAATAAATCTCACTGAGGTTGTATGTCTAAGCGAAATGATGCAAAGAAACAGAATTAAAACTTGGGACTTCCACACTAAACATACCTGAGTTTTTTCTCTTCCATCACAGTAGCCTTTTAGACCAAATTGATCACTTGCCCATTCAGGTTCAGTATCTAAAACTCTGGTTGTTATTGTAGCCAATAACAGCCAGATCACGTTGTCCCCTTTTTAGGATTACTTTCCCCTTTTCCTTTCGACCTCGTGAAATTCCATTTGTCTCCTGTGGGCCCATCCAAGTCCTACTTTCTCAAGAAGCTCTTCTATGACTGCATCTTGCCTCACCCCTACCCTGTCCTTACACTCTTCCACTGTTTAGTATTTTGACTTATTTAACACGCTAAAGAGTAGTCATGAATAGTTAGGCTGCAAAATGTAGTATAAACTCTAAAAGCTCAATATCCAAATATAATTGAAGTTGTGGATGCTAAGTAATGGAAAACTTAGAAAGTTTCCTGTTTGTATTGTTTGTCCAAGCAGGGATCTGTCATTTCCTCAGAGTGAAATAGCCTTGAATGTCCTAGTGTTTGTATAGCTGCCTTTTATCCTGCTCTCCCTAATGGTCTTAAAAGATCTCTGTTACATTCTGTATTGCCTGCCTGCCTTCCCTCCCCCCCCGCTTTTTTTTAAATTTTCTATTCTGTACTTTCCATCATTCTTGGCATGTATTGGTGTGCAGTAGAAACCCAGCCCCTAACCCAATATATAAAAAAATTCCATTACCTTGTGACCTGTGTGTATGTTGCTACTGCACCTGGGGGATGGCAACAATTGGCTCCATGGAACTGAATTTGTCTGGAGGACTCTGAAATTTCATAATATTTCAAGAAAAAGATAAGTCACTAGTGATAAAAACTAGAAGCTTTTCTTCTGCCTGCTTGGTTAAAGACAAGTGATATGAATGGGTTGTTATGGTTGAAAACAGGTGAGGTTGTCACTGAATTGAGAAATTTTTTTTTTCAGTTTAAATATAACCTTTTATTATAGAAATAATACTTATGTATTGTAGAAAATTAGAACATAAGCAACACAAAAAGAATCAAAACATCATATTCCTGCCACCCAGAAATTGCTGCTTTTAAACTTTGGATGTAATCTTTCTGGATTTTTTTCTCTTCAAAATTTAAGAAAACATTGAAGAATAATTCATTAAAGTTCAATATAAAATGCACAAATATTAAATGTACAACTTGATAAGTTTTGCATATATCAATAGCTTTGTAACCACATCTAAATGAAGCTCCAGGTTATCCTCACCCCAGTTTTCCTCATACCTCTTCAGAGTCTATATTCAGCTGCTCATAGTTATAGCTGTTCAGACTCTTATCACATCATACATTAGATTTTACCTGTTCTTGAACTTCTTGTAAAATATATTGTACAGCATGTATTCTTCTATATCTGGCTTTCCCCCCCACAACATTATACTTTTGAAATTCACCCTTGTTGAATTTGTCAATAATTTGGCCTTTTAATTGCTGCATGGTATTCCATTATTAGAATGTACATAATTTATTTATAATTTATCCATCCTCCTATTGATGAAGATTCAGGGTGATTCCCGTTTTGTCTGCAGTGAATAAAATTGCTATGAACATTGTTGAAAATGGCTTTTGGTAGACTTAGGAACTCATTTTTCTTTGGAAATGTATATGGGTACACACATGCACACTTAGAAATGGAATTGCTGGGTTAAGGTGGGCTGTATGTATGGTTTCCATGTGCATGTGCACACACAAATGAATGTGGTTTTGGTTTTGGGTTTTTGTTTTATTTTTAACAAAATGAGATCATAATCATAATGAGCATGCTATTCTGAACCTGCCTCTTTCCCCCCCTAGTCAATAGTCTCTACCTTTCTGTTTCATTAATTGTGATTTTATATGATCCTAGTTAACATTTATATCTCTTGAATTGACCCTAAAATGTCTTTCACAGCTGGTGTATTTTCATCAGTATCCAAACAAGGACCACATTGCCCCTGGTAGTTGCATCCTGTAAAACCTTACCTTAGGCCCTTGCTGACTGGACCCATCAATTCCTTGTCACAAACCTCTACCTAGGGCTACATGCAGTATGACAACTTATTTTGGAAGTAATGCATCATCATTCTTCTTTCTTTAGAAGTGAGTTACTAGGTCTAGGCCATAATCAGAGGGTGGGAATTACACGAGGACTTGAATATCAGAAGGAAGGATCATTGGGAGTCATTGGAAAAGATAATTTAATATTTAAAGCAATCATGTATTTGGGAAATTTTCTTAGTTTTTGTATCATGAAGTAAAGCAATTCTACTTGGTTCTGTGAAGTGGCAAAGTCTCTGCTCTATGAATCTCAACTATGACTCTTGGGGGGAGGGTTCTTGGCACTGTGGTACAATCTAATTTGGACTGCGCTTACTCCACATATATTACATCCCCAATGCTGAGTAAGCACTGACAGTGTTCTACCCCTGACCTAATGACCTCTTATGTCCTATAACTTGGACAAATAGACTACAAACGCCTTAAACGTAGTGGCTGATGGTGTTCGTAAGTGGTTGCAGAAGTCAGATATACAATAAAAGATTGTTCAGCACTTACAACACATATTGCACTATTTAAATCTTTCATCAATTCTATGAGTTAGTTGTTGTTATTCCATTTTATAGATGAGGACACTCAGACACAAAGGAGATGATGAATTTTCCCAAGTACTTCCTAGTAAGGACATGAGACAGACATAACTCAATTAATCTGACTCAAGAGCCTATGTTCCTGATTGCTGTGCCATGGGACTCGTAGAGTAGTAAATGAACAATAGGTGGTTTAACACCTGTCATGTTGTGCTTATATTATTATCCTTCCTCAATTTACTTACCAGTATTAATTGGCTTTTGTTTTTACTATGTACTCTCCCTAATATAAAACTGTTTATGTTAGAATGCTGTATTACTTTTCCCCCCTTAATATTGTGCTAATATTTGCTCAGTTATTTGAATTTAACATGATTTACTTCCCAAGGGTATAGGTAACACCTAGGGTCTTTGTACCAAATGAGCAGAAGGAATAAAGTAGTTTTCCCCACCTCTTTTTGTTCTGATTATGGTCTATCTGTGGTTTCAATTAATGGCAAATTAATAGTAGGTAGCATTACCTAGTTAAGGAATGGAAATTCCTTGGCAAAATACATCTCTGGTGTTAAGACCTCAAAATAGGAGCTGGAAAGGAAGCCCATGTTTAGGTTATAACCCAAAATGAGTTTTGTCTTGAGTGCATCTCGATTTAACTGGAATCACAAACATTTATTAAATGGTTGTCATTGGGCATTGGGTGACTCATTTGAACATCTGACTCTTGGTTTTGGCTCAGGGTCATGAGATTGAGCCCCAAATCAGAGCATGGAGTCTGCTTGGGATTTTCTCTCTTCCCCTCCCTTTCACTCACTCCACTGCTCACATACTCAATCTCTCTCTCTCTCTCAATACATACATACATACATACATACATACATACATACCTTAAAAGAATGAGTATCATGTCAAGGATGCTATTTGGTGCAGTGAAGGATACTAAGTTGAATGACTCTTTGTCCTTAAGAAGGTTATAGTGTGGTGGCTCTCAAAACTTCAGTGGTTCAAAGCATGTTGATAAACATAAATTGCTAGACCCTACCTCCAGAGTTTTTGATTCAGGTCTGGGTTGGGGACCTATACTTTATATTTTTAACATGTTCCTCGGTGTCACTGACGCTGCTATTCCTGGGCCACACTTTGAGAGCCACTCATCTAGTGGAAGAAAGCCAGTTCTTACATCTGAGCCACTGAGTCAGTGACATGGAATACTAAAAGCATTCTCAAAACAAAGAATAGTCTTACCCAAGGACTATGGTGGCAGTTTGATTTGCTTCTGTGAAAAGCACCAACAGACCATAGTTCAAAGCTTTTGAAATATATTAAATACATAATTAGTATGAAAATATACACTGCTGAGGATAATATGCCTAAGTATAACATCCACAGAACATTATCTTGTGCTGAACTTTCTGGCTTTGAATGAAGGTATATGCCAACTAATCCTTAAATAGTGTGTACAGGTCTGTTGACAAATGGCTATTTATGTGTTGGAACCCATTAAAAGTGATCTTGGCTGTTGTTTGCCTGCAGGAGACCTGATCATTTGAAGCAGTCCCAAGTTTTTTGATAACTTGAGAATGCCTGTAAAGTATTTTGGGCAGTCAAAACCTAACATGGACTGGTAGACTTGAAGATAAGAAAAACAACTTCAGCCAGAGCTTGACTGTGTTCTATGACTTTCCTTGACAATATGGCATTTCAACTTACTGCTTTCTTTAAAAGCTTCCTTTGCTGAATTTGGACCCCATTCACTAGCTGTTTGGAATCTATTTCGTACATGTAGAGCATCTGGCTCAGTTCCAGGCACACAGTTGATGTCAAACGTGTGTTTTCTGCCTTAAGGATTTGAGCTGAAAACCTAAGAGAAGTCTTTGAGGTACAAATTATCTTTCCAAGTTGTAGGAAAGGTGTTTGGAGGATTTAAATCTGTCTTTTGATTTAAAGTCTCTAGCTTTCTGATATTCAATAGACACTTTTGACTTTATTTTTTAAGATTTTATTTATTTATTCATGAGAGACACATAGAAAGAGGCAGAGACATAGGCAGAGGGAGAAGCAGGCTCCATGCAGGGAACCTGATGTGGGACTCTATCCCAGGACCCTAGGATCACACCCTGAGCCAAATGCAGATGCTCAACCGCTGAGCCACCCAGGCATCCCACCCCTTTTGATTTTCTGTTTCATAAGAGGAGATAGAAATTTTTTGTGAGTCTCAAATCAAGTATCTGGTATTAAATTTTCATTTGGGGTGTGTGTATATGTGTTTAATCCCGTCAAAATCTCTGAATATCTTGGGATGGCATGATGGCTATCTACATTAACTTTGTATTTTATTATGATTGTCGCATTAGGAAATAAACTGAGACATATTAGTGCTTTTAAAAAAAATGGTCTTGCCATCCATAGTTCTAGTTTTTCTGAAGGACTGTAAGAATTGACCCTTCACAATCTTCCTCATTGTCAATTTTGTACTCCTAAGGAGAACTGAAGTTGGGCAAGTAAAACTACAGTGAACTCAATTCATTCGACAATAGAACATGTGGTTGATGTGACACTGGGAAGCTGTTTCTTGAAAATTTTTGTACATATTTCAGAAAGCTCTGGTCTGTAACCTTTATAGCATTATTAGGGACTGAAGAAGCAAACTTCAAGTTTGTTGATCAATATCCCTCCTATAGAACCATACATTCAATCTTAAATACACTATCATAAATGAAATTTCACTTTGACTTTCTTTTACCAGTTAAAAATTTTCACTTTTCACTTTCTTATACCTGTTAAGTTCTTTCTCTAGTACAGTGGGAACCAACAGTGCTTTTCTATGATGCAGTGCCCTATGTTTCCTGAACTTTAATCTTATTGATGTAAGTCATTTAAATTTACCATTTTGTTTCTTGAATTGAAGCATCAATTTGATAATAACTCAGTGATTAAACAAAGATACCTTCAGGATGACAAAGACAAGGAGTGATTTTCACTCAGTGAAAGTACATGATTATCTGCCTTCTAAAAAAGATTATAACAAAGGAGGTATACCTGTGAATTACAACATAAAGAGCCTCTGAATCAGTAATTTATATCTGTTGACACTTGTCATCCCTATTTGTCAGGATAGATTTTTAAAACATTTTCTATTAAAAATTGGAAGAAAAACTTACCCTATTTTCAAGTAATTCTACTTGTGTATTGCTGTTCCTGATTGTTTCTTTGCTTGTCCATTGAGTTTTAAGATCTATTTCAGTTTGCTTTCAAATTTACTTTTTTTAATAACAGTTTTTAAATTTCATTTAGATACACTAAAAAGTGTATGTAGCCTTTGGAGTTTTTTTTGAAACCACTTAATGTTATTTTCTTGCTTTCCTTTTTTTTTTTTTTTTTTAAATAAAGCCATCTGTTTAGTAAACATGGAGAATTGATTGATATGAAACCCAAAAAGTTCATAATGACAACTAAATAACAGATGACAGATTAGATAAGAACAAGTCATTAAGTTGGCCTATAAAAGGACAGCCATCTGCACCACTAAAACAGTCTTCCTATTGATGACAGTAATAATTTTCTGACTCCGTGACAGCTAAGAATTTATAGAATAAAATGAAACACTTATACATTGAGAAGTGAAACTTGATTTTGGGTAATTAGTGTAACCATTTTGTTCCAGTGTTACATGACAAGTGAATTGAGATTATAACAAAATCCTTTGAGAACAAATAATCATTCTGTGTATGCATGTGTGTTGTATCTGACACACAAAATGACTAATTTACCATTATTTAGTTTGGCTGAATTATTAACAAATGTAGAGAGTCTAATTTATTGCAGATTAAAAAGATTTATGCTTCAAGATTCTTTAAAGTCCTAGTTCACAGACGAGTGATTTATAATTAAAATATAAATTTAGTGGATATGTTTTAAGAATAAACAATCACAGACCCCTAGAATTGAAAAGGGAGCATAGGGCCTTCTGTCCTTTCTTTGCCATGCTGTCCTCGAAGGTTAATCCAATTTTATGGTCACTAGCAGAAAACCAAAGAACAACAGGAATGAACTACACTAGTGATTCTCTTACAATAATGATACATGTTTAGTAAATTTAAGCAGAATCAGGTACAAACAGTTGAACCTGCTTAATTTTAGAGAACCTGTATCTGCTGACATTTCAAAACCAGACTGAATTAGTTGGTTTTAATTTATAATTGTTTTTCATATTTTCAATGAGCTAATCCTCTCAGTAATATTAAATGACTTGAACCTTTGCTCTGTAATGTGGGCCTACTGTTAAAATTAAATTTGGTAGAAGTGACTTTACTGGTATTAGATTCTTGTTGTGATAACTATTCTTTCTCTGATTCTTCACATCCCATGTGGAAACATCTTAATTGATACTTACAGCATAAAGTGCTATGAGATTGGGTTGAATTGGAGCTTTTTGAAGAATTATCTTAGGAGATATTAAAACTGAGCTTGTATTTAGCAGGCTATAGGAACTTTATGCCTTCCAATATTAAGCCTTAGATTTCATCTGACGGGCCACACTTAACATGTGTAGAAAAAGTTTAAAAAACAAATAGGAAGATAAGTCACTGACAACACTACCTTTCACAGAGAGTTACTAATACCTTTTCAATGTGCATACTTTTATTTTGCTATGTATTTATGTACATTTTAAAAGTAAAATGGTAATTATATTTTAAACAGTTTTGCCACCTACTTCTTTTCTACTTAATATGTTGTGAGCATGTCACATGCCAATTAAAAAAACTTATTATTCAAAACTTGGTAGTTCTTGAATCATTTAGTATATTTGATACTACCAGTTCTTTATTGTGGGACATTTAGATTACCCAAGCCCATCATCAAGATAGAAAAATTCTGGCACAAAAACCCCTGGGTAATCTGATTATTTCTTTAGAGTTTCAAGAAGTAGAATAATTAGGATAAATGTATAAAATCTGTTAAGGCTTTTTTTGCATACTACCAAATTTCTCTCCAGAAAAGCTATCAGGCTTACCATCACCATATGAATGTCTATTTCTTTGTATGCTTCTTATAATAATAATAATAATAATAATAAATCTTTATAGTTTTAACAGTGAAAATGATGTTTTATTTTAATTCAAAAAAAATTTTTTATGGACATTGTCCTTTTTTCATTTGTTTTTCAGCTACTTAAGTAGAAGTGCTTTTTTTCTCCCTTGCCCATCTCATTTCTGAAGAGGTGACTTTATTATTATTAATTCGTAAACTCTCTTTATATTAAAGCTCTTATTTTGCAGAACATCATTCTTTTTGTTGTTGTTGTTTGATTAAAGCTATTATGCCAAGCAAAATAAATGCTTAATAATTTATTTTCTCAATTGATTGGATGAAGAATAATTCAGACTTAGGCTCATTAGCACAAAGAGATGTAAAAAAATCTGTCACTAATGGTATGAGTCCTGTGAGATCTGGGGGGAAGGTGAAGAATTCTATTTGGCACTTTCTGATCCTAAGCCTTTTCAACAGACTGTATTCAGTCAAGCTTTTAACTTGAAGTATACTTTGGATAGTTTGCAATAGCCACTTGTAATTATAGTCTTGTACTGACCAGGCCTACACATCGGAAAAGAAGGGAAAGGAAAAGAGAACCCAGTATTGGCTTATTTGATGTTTAGGAGCTGATGATGGAGGGGTAGGTGGAGAAATGGGGAAAGGATTCAGTTTCTTAGTGCATCTGAATTTTCAATGTTCTTCAGAAGTCAAGTCTCTGAAGAAGTAGTCATAATGGGAGTGGTAGAATGATATTAAGAACACCTTGAAGTTTCTTCAGGAGGAATCATTACAAGTTTATCCCGTTAAACCATTGAAATGAATGTGAAGAACTGGCCCCTGTACAAATCAAAGTTATTCTACTGAAAATTAAGGCTGTCTGGCAAACCATCTGTTGCAGTTATGGAATTGGTCTCCAAGGGAGGTGTGAGTAGCCAACTGTATCTTCCTTACTGAGCAGCAAGGCTATTACAACCAGAGGGAGCACCCTTATTTCCTGGTACCTGACAAAACCAGCTTAATAGGAACCTAAGAAGATATGCTTCTAAAAAAAACATAGTTTGTTATGTTTGAGATGAGTTAATGATATGCATATACTGCTGGAAACAAGATAGGGAAAAAATTAACATCTGGGTCTAGTGAGTACCCAGAATATTTCTTCCAATTTCAACATGTGTTGGGTTGTAAACTTCTTAGTTTCCTATTGTTCTGTATAAATCTTTTACCTTTGAAGACCCCTCCCTTAGGCCTGCTACCAATAAATTCAGTGTTTCAAATCTCTTAGTGTTTTTTGCCTGTATTATCAAAGTTTACTGATGCCTCATCATGGTTAAAGTGGTTTTCTTAGCTCTTGTACAGCTTAGGGTAACAATTCATTTATTTACTCTTCACTTAGTATTTACTCAGCACCAACTATGGACAGGGTACTCCACCACATGCTAAAAATACAAAAATGAGAGCCATAATCCGTGATCTCAAATAACAATTACTATGGTGGGTAAGACTGTCACTTATAGACATAATTATACCATAAGGCAGGAAATAGGATCGAGGTTGCACAGGATTATTAGGGAAGGAGGGAGAGTTACCAAGGAAGGCATCTCAGAATATGGGCTACATAGTTAATCTATAGAGATCATAGGGTAACCAGAGCTAGGACTGAGAAATAAAGAAAATACGTAGTTTTATTGAGGGTCTAAAAATGATTTCTTTGGGAGCAGAGAATGACAAAGATCAGCTTCCTTGCTGAATGCAGGCACTACTAAATTCTCTAGATTTTCAAATGCCCCAGGGAGAGTAGTAGTATGACAACTGTATAGGATTTTTCTGCCTTGCAACCCTCACCATATCATGCTATTGTTATCAGCTAGCTCACCCATTACTTTTAACTGTGATATAAAAATATTCTAACTTTGAAGGATGATAGATGGTAAAAACTGTTTCTCCATAGTCCCTATTTCCTACACTCTACCCTTCTCCATCCCTGTTGCTTGTATCATTGGACAAAATTCTAAGAAGGGGCACCTGGGTGGCTCAGTTGGTTAAGCATCTGCCTTCTGCTCAGGTCCTGGGATTGGGTCCCAGGTCCGTATCCCCAGTCATGATCTCTCTTTCACTGTGTCCCTCTCTCAAATAAATAAATAATTTTTAAAAAATAGTAAAAATAAAAGCCACCAAAGAAAAAAAGATTGCAAAGTTTAGCCACACATACCAGGATTTTGAAGTTTGTTCATAAACTACAAACTTCAGCAAATATAGCTTCTTGAGAAAAAAGCCAAAGACAATTATTCAAAAATCAATTTTTTTCATTTAAACTTCATCACAACTTGGTCAATGTTTCCAAAAAAAATAGCAGTAAAAATTATATAAAACATATAAATTCGTAAATTTATAAAAATAGGTATTAGAAAGTAAATCTGATTGCTAAATGAATAAGATAATATGTTGCAAATTATATATTACTGACATGTTTATGCCTAATGTCATATATTCCTTTCTAGATTATTAGCATCCTGAGGATACAAGACCTAGTTATGTAGACATCTGTTTTCTCAAGTATTTACAATTCGCTAGTTCATTTGTCTATCCATGTAGCTGTAGTGCTGAAACTAAGGTACCGAAAGCTATCGTTCAGATAAAAAAACAGGAGAGAGTTGGTTTTGGTGTGGTAGCCACTCATCTGAAAAGGCTGTAATGATTATGTTCTATAGAAGTAAAACTAATAGATTATTATAGTACACATTACTGTAACTATAGCAGGGGGATTAAGGACACAGTAAAAATAACCATGCCGCTTGGTACTAGATAACCAATGATCCTGAAGATGTCTATTTCAAATGCCTGAAGAAACAAGAGCAGATATAATAAATGAATAGAACAGGCCAGATCTCAGAGTAAGTGTGCATTTGGTTTCTGAGTAGTCGAGATTTCAGTAAACCCAACTATAAAATTTGGGTTTCTTCTATTAAGCTCTAGCCAATTTTTCTATACAGGAAGGTAGACACCCAGGCTACTAGAGCTTTCTGTTTTTAAAAATGGAACCACATATAGAAACTTTTACATATTATTCCAAAATTTTAAATGATGTCACAATTTAAAAAATCACTGTGTAGATTAAGTAAAACACACATTTAATCATCTGTGTACTCCAAAAGATAGTGTCACCTTTTTCCTGTCAAGCTAAGAGGAAATAAGAAATGTTTCTTTCTTCCTCACTGGATTCCACCAATAGTACTACTTAAGGTATGGTTCAGAAACCATACCTTAATATGGTTCTTGGACTCCAAAAACAGATAAGAAACATGGTGGACAGATAATATCCATGACCTTGCCTACTGGTATTCACACTTTGTATAATCCCCTCTCCTGTGGGAAAGAAGAACCTGTGACTTGCTTCTAGAAAACATGCAGAGGTGATGGGCTGTTACATCATTATTACTATATGTTATGTAAGACACCACCTTACTATGAGACCCTTTTGCCTCTCTTCCTTACTGGCTTTGAAAAAGTGAGCTTCCCCGAATCCTAGAGCTTCAAGGGAATGGATTCTGTCCACAACCTGATGGAATTTGGAAGTGGATCCTTCTCCAGTCCAGCTGCTGATGAGACCACAGACCTGACTGAAACCTGGAACATAGCCCTGGTAAAACTCAGAAGCAGGAAGCCCACCTAAGCCCCCCTGGCTCACATAAACTGAGATAAACAATGTGTGCTGTTCTACATTACCAAGTTTGGCATAATTTATTACACAGTAATAGGTAATTAATACAAGGAGTTTGCCTGAAATCAACTACCTCACAAGGCACATTGTTTAGTTTGGCTGATGCTTATTTTTCATAATCAGACTTTTTAAAAAAGATTTTATTTATTTATTTATTCATGAGAGGAGGATTGGGCAGAGACACAGGCAGAGGATAGAAGCAGGCTCCATGCAGGGAGCCTGACGTGGGACTTGATCCCAGGTCTCCAGGATCACACCCTGGGCCAAAGGCAGACACTCAACCTTGGAGCCACCCTGCCATCCCAAGACTTAACTTTTCAAAATGAAAGAAGAAATGCCTTTTTTTCCATTCTGGTGGAAGCTCTTTATCTCAAGTAGCAGACCAAAGACAGGTCTGATCTAACCATATCTGAAGAAAAGGAGAAAGATGGTATTATTAATTTGACTTAGAATATTTTAAAAGGATTTTGAGAGAGAAATAGCAAGAGAGCATGAGCAGGAAAGAGAGGGAGAGGCAGGCTCTTTGTGAGCAGGGAGCCTGACTGGAGGCTCTATCCCAGGACTCTGGGATCATGACCTGAGCCCAAGGCAGATGCTAAATGGACTGAGCCACCCAGGTCCTCTTGTACCAATAATTTCTTGATTGGAAAATTGCTCCCAAAGCTGAGACCAGTCTTTCAAGTTCTGTTGCTGTGCAAACTTGATCTTATCTCTTCTCCCTTTTAAATTTCATTCCCACCAAATCAACCCCTAGGGCATTGGCTGTAAAGCAAAGGGTTCTCCTGGCTAGAGAAGAAATGCCTATTCTCTGCAAGCATTTACCTTTGTCTGTGCCCAAACCCACAATGATTCCTTTGAGAGGACCCCGGAAAATGCTCATCATTTCATGTTTTTGTTCTTAAAGGCTGATATCCTTGACATCTGTAAAGATCTAGAAATTTTGCAAGTTCAGCCAGTCTATCCTATCCATAAGAGTAGTAGACACATAACCACCTGGCAATACCGTCTTGTTTTCACCAATCTAAATAGCCATAAGCCTGCAAAACTATTCCATTACAAATGTGAAAATAAATAAAAACAGCAATGGCTCTCAACAATGAAATATTGAAGAATAAATGCTTGTAAAAATTTTACTGCAAACAATGAAAAAACGTGGGAGCCCAAAGTGGAATTGGTGGTCCCAGGAAAGTAATACGTGTGGTATCATTTCTGATACCTGTATCTCCTTTTGCTAAGGCAGAAAACCAAGTCCATAAAAAGAGTAAATCACAAAGGACCAGAATTTAGTTTTTGGTGCAATCCATTTACTGATGTTGTTTTCCTAGAAAAAAAATTTTTAAGTAGGTTTTTTTTTTTTTTTCTATTTACAGGGAAGCATTTTTCTTCTGTGAATCATATAATAATTCCTTCTATAAGGCATACCATCTTGAAATATAATGCCTGCACTAAAAATACATTGTCTTATGATTTGATAAAAAAAAGTTGGAGTTGCAAGTATGCTTTTATGATTCCTTTTTTTTTTTTTAATGGAAAGATTCCCAATCCGCCTACCAACTGAACTGTTTTGGTCATGAAACATTACCTTCTCAGCATGTGGTATGCCCATCAGCAGAAAAGTAGTAAAGAAGAACAGACTAACTTTATTTATTACATTTGCATTGCCTACAAAGCCATTTACTTAATGGATGAGTCTCATTAGCAGTCCAACCACAATATAAAGAATACAATGATGTGTTTCATAGGTTCATTAAAATAATATTTCAAAAGAGTCATTAGAAAAAAAGAAGCTAAACATTCAACAGACAGTAAGTTGTCTGCAAATAAATGAGATGGAACCAACATGTTTTCAAGTAAGTTAAGAAACATGTTTACAAATATATTACAGCCATTAAAAAAGGAAGCATCAACTTAGCAAGTGCTAGGGGGACAATTACTCATGCAATTTACTAAAACAAAACTGTAACACTTTCACATCAACATTTATTGTGGATGCAAATGGCTGTAGGTATACAAAAATGTGTCTTAAGGAAAATTTGTTCTATAGCCTGGAGAAGCTTCTCTTGTTTGAAGCAAAATTTAAAACATTCAATCCTCTTTTCAGATCACTACTAGTTTTTCTTATGCACTTCTGTGCTATTACCCCAAATTTGCCTATCCTTTTATTTAAAAGAGAAAATCACAATAAGTTAGCAAAATGAATAGTACTGAAAAGACAGAATTTACACCAAGAAAAGCTAAATCTATTTATACCCTTGCATTCAAAATACAAAGTTCTATGAAGTCCTTACACTTTAACTATACCTAAGGGTTGACAAATGTTTGTTCAGCAAATGAATGGATAAATAAATGAATGAGCAAAACAATTACTTAACAAAGGGGAGTTTTTAGGTTAGACTGTTGATTACTGTTGCTTTTTTATTTATTTTATTTTATTTTATTTTATTTTATTTTATTTTATTTTATTTTATTTTATTTTATTTTATTTTATTTTATTTTTTTACTGTTGCTTTTTTAACCCAGTATTTTCACCTTCAAGCAAAAATTAACAGTTTTATATAGTATATTTCCAATAATGGAGCTTTTTTACATTTAATAGTGTCAGATTTTTACTAAAGTCATAGAGTATATATTAAAACCAAGGATTTCATAAGGATTCATTTTTGGATTTTCTTTCTCCTCACAGAGAAAACTAACATATACACTAAAAGCCTCTAAGAGGGTAGCTCAGTCCCCAGGATCCTGGGATTGAGCAGGTTCCCTGCTCAGTGGGGAGTCTGCTTCTCCCTGTCTCTCAAGTAAAGAAATAAAATCTTAAAAAACAAAAAGAGCACCTGGGTGGCTCAGTGGTTGAGCGTCTGCCTTAGGCTCAGGTTGTGATCCCAGGGTCCTGGGGTCCAGTCCCACATAAGTCTCTCTGCCTCTCTCTCTGTGTGTCTCTCATGAGTAAATAAATACAATCTTTAAAAAAAATTACTGGTGCAACTTGAAATAGCAAATGTTACCTTAAAAAAAATTAATGGAATGCACTTAATGTGTTGTAATATTTGTGAAATCAGGTCCTTTTTATAACTGATGGCATGTCATAGTTTTTAAAAACGTTTATTTTCTTAAATTTCATAAAATAATGGTAGGCCTTCATAATGAGGTCATCTAAGATTCAGTATACTCCCATAGTTTGAAATTTTATTCCTCTTAAAGGCAGTGGATAGCAGAAAGTAAAGGTAGTGTTACTGTCTTTGAACAAAGACAAATTCGTTACTTTCACGAATTTGAGAATACAAATAGTGTTCTCTTTTAATCACAAGCTTGATTTTGTGGCTCTTCTAGATCCTTCATCTGGTTGACCATGTCTAATCTACAAGCTCCAGTCTTCTACTTTGCTGGGTCCTAGAAATCTTCATGATTTCTCTTTCTCTCTGTGCTTGAAAAGGCAGTTTTCAATCAAATGCCTCCCATAAATAATAAAACAGAAAATAAATTTGACTGAGGACCTTTTGGAAATGATGATTAATTGCTTTTAAAAGGAATTATTCTAAAGATATGCTAAGCTACTCAGCAGTAATTTAACGTTGGCAACCTATGAACAGTTACCCGTCTGTTCCACTGAGGTCAGCCAGCTTCTGTTGAATAACTGTAGTCGTAGAGTTTGAAAACAAAGTGCAAAATGCTATCCTTAAAATTGGAGCTGTCATGTTAAATTATGTCACATTTGATGACCGATCACAAGAGAACGTGATGCATGATTTTTATAAACACGAAGTCACCAAAAGCAGGCTCATTGGAATTCTGGTTGTCCACCATTGTTAAGACACAAGTTATTTTCTGGCAGAAATTAACAGAATCCGAGGCTTTTGAAAGAGACATTAATACAAAAGGAAAGTTTTTCTATTGCTATGGACAGTTCTATCTATGGTGTATTAGAATGTAGATGGGGAAAGAAAGAGGTTCTACTCTCACTAATTGTAAATTGCAGCCTAGACCAGCAGGAATAAAAAAAGAAAATATTAATAGGGCCACAGAAGATTTTGTGTCAAGTGGTGTTGGGAATTTGGAGTGGTATCTGTAACATATCTGGGGGACCATAGGGAGGTGACTTTAGAATTAATCAGTACCCCTCTTCTCCATCATATATATAGAGAGAGTTATTCCAGATGAAATCTAAACAAACAGCAGAGTCCGTAGCTTGAGCTATAGCTACAAAGCTATAGCTTTTCCCTTTTGTTACATGCTGTTTTTCTGTAGTTCTACTTTAAACTGCTAGAGAATGTGTCTATTTTGATCATCATTATGATCCGATAAGTCCATTCCCTATCCCTCTGTCCACCTTAGCCTCTCTTCCCCACACTAGCAAAATTACAGACAACATTCTGTATCTCAAAAAAAATGTGCAAAATAAATACCTTTTCTTGAAATGGTGTTGGTCTACTAGGCAACTGCACACCTAACAATTTATGCTGAATTATTCTGTAGTTTTTTAGTATATTGAATTACATTTTAAACGGTTATATAGAAAAACCTATTTCATCACACAAACTAAGATATGCAAAAATAAAATCATTCTGTAACTTTGATTTTTATCCATTCTATGAAGTTGGTAGGAAGAATGATACTAATATGTTAGGGAATTCTTTGTCTTTTTCCTGGCCATGTCCAAGTTCTGGGGGGTGGAGCAGGGTCCCTTCTGATGCTCGCTGTCATCCATTTACTCTGGTGTCTAAGGAGACACCCACTGTCCCACATGATCCTCTCTTGTGCTGTCTGTGGCATCACTGGGCTGTGCATGTTGCCGCCATCTGTAAGGCATCTGGGTCATGAGGTTTTTGTTTTATCCATGGCATTTTTTTTTAAAGATTTTATTTATTTATTCATAAGAGACAGAGAGAGAGAGAGGCAGAGACACAGGCAGAGGGAGAAGCAGGCTCCATGCATGGAACCTGGTGTGGGACTGGATCCCAGGTCTCCAGGATCAGGCCCTGGGCCGAAGGTAGCGCTAAACCTCTGAGCCACCGGGGCTGCTTTGTCCATGGCATTTGTGGGGACACAGGGCCTTTTATATTTCATATGTTGTTTGTGCAACATGAACCTTAGGTAGAATGTGAAGTGCATAAAATCCTGAAAGGAAAAGTCAGAAGCAAGAGCCTTCTTGTTCTCATAGGTTTCTCCCTTGTGGAAGGATGGACAGGTCTTGCTGAACTCTCAGGTTCCCCAGAGCCCCCTCAAGGTCAAGCCATCTCCCAGGCTTGGCCTGGGAGCAGCAAGTCCTGCTTCTTGATCATCATTGCTTTTCTCTACACTTCTCTCTAATTCGAGCCCAGGTTGTCTAGATGGAAGGAGTGGTGTTTAGAGTTGGTATAGAGAGAGACTGTGTTCTTACTCATATTTTCTTGTATTTTTACCTGCTTCTTTTTTTTTTTTTTTGGATAACTCGATTTCTTTCTGTAAGTCCTAGGTATTGAGATACAAAAGGCAGGGAGACATATTTTTCCTGAGCTTTCTGCTTTGTCTCATTCTTCCCCAGCGGAAATGATTATTTAAGGTCTAGCTACTTACATAAGGAGCAAGGCAGGTAAGGCAAGTGTCCTGGGAGTAACTATCAAGTGATATTGGAAACAGACTTCCACTGACATTCATTGTTACATGAGAGATATCAGTCTTGTCTTCATAGGAGAAGACTATAGAGCAGAGTTCAACAAGCATAGAAGTTGAATTCCACAATTATGAGCTTGAATTTGGGTTCTCCTACTCATTCACTCTGGGGACATACTGCAACTTTTCTCCATCAGAATAAGCTGGAAAACGGGGCTGGGGATGAATTCCTTGAGGAGATTGAATGAGGGATCTTGTATGACAGCATTTGCTTAAAAAGCCAACAAGTGTGAGCTTATTCCCAGTTTTCCCTCAATCTGTTGAGCTTCTTCATTTCTAACCACTCTGTAATTCTCAGCTTTCAGTGCCTCCAGAAAATATTTTTACCTCCTCGGAGTCTGAATTAAAATTTTGGCTCCTCATTCAAAGCCAAAATCTTGTCAGTCTTGAAGTTCTTTTCTTACTGTGTTTCATCTTAATTTTAAACTTTTATTTGAGAGAAGAGAGCAACTTAGTGTTTATAAGATTATATAAATTATCTTGCTGCTTATCAAAAGAAAAGGATACTCAGTCTTTTTTTTTTTGAAGGCTTCACATGACTGTGAAGTGATGTGTGTGTGTATTTATATAGTACCACAAAACCATACCCTTAAAAATTGTTAAGAATGGGAAATTTGGTGTTATGTGTGGTTTACCACAATAGAAATTTTTTATTTTATTTTATTTATTTTTTTAATAGAAATTTTTTAAAGGCATTCAGTCCCTATGCACAAAATATTGATCATGTGAGAATTCCAAGCAATCTACTTTTAAAAAATTATTTATTGATTGATACAACCGCCATGGAAAATGATGTGGAGGTTCCTCAAAAAATTAAAAGTAGAAAAACCATATGATCCAATAATTTTGCTCCTGGATATTTACCAAAAGAAAACAAAACACTTATTTGAAAAGATGTGTGCACCCCTATGTTTATTGCAGCATTTTTACCATAGCCAAGATATGGAAGCAACCCAAAGATCCATCAATAGATGAGTGAATAAAGAAAATGGGGTGTATGTATACAGTGGAATATTGCCTAGGTCTTTATTTTGTCAGATTAAGGGACCAATGCAGTCTTCTCAGTGCCTTTCAAATCATGCCAACTGATCAATTGCCTGGTCTGTGGTGCAAAGAGCTATCATGCTTATAAACTTGGTTCCTGGTATTGTTCATTCGGTGACTACTTCCTATGCTATGGTCACACAGCGCACTGACCCAGGTGCTGTGAGCACGTCCCTGGCAGCCCAGCATGCAGCCTTTGTCTAGCTCTGACAAAAATACCCATGAAGACACAGAAAGAAGAAAAAGAAACCACAACACCCATCATAAAGATGGAAGTCAGTCTAACTCTAGAATTTGGGAAAGAATGATCCTAATTATAAAGCAGAGAGCAGACTAGAGGCATCTTCTCAGAGATAATCACATAGCATTTCCTACGTTCAGTCTATGAAAAAGAGGTTTGAAAGAGAGGGAGAAGCAATAGATAGTGTATTATTTTCAAGGTATGGCTTTTAACACAGAGTATAGAGTGCAGTGAAGAAGATTTTATACAAGTACTTATGACTTGTGATAAAGTGTTTTTTCCATTCTCTGTTGCCTTTGTCTTCATGTGGATTTTTCGGATTTCTGCAGAGCTCAAATACCTGTAAATTTAAAGTGCAGTTCTATAATTGAACAGATTTTAAGCTCACCATTTAAAGTTACACTGCTTATTTAATCTTTTGAAATAAAATAACAAATGCAGCAGAATATTGCCCCTGCCCCCTTGTGAACTAAAGTGCTGTGTGGACAGAGCCAGCTCAAAACAACCCAACTTCATGGTAGAGTAAGAGAAATATTCTCTCTCAGCAGTTGAGGAATTATTCTATAGTCTGTTATTTTGTGTATCTTGCTTAAAAAACTCAGGTCATTTTGTGTGTGTATAGTTCATCTTTCTAACTAGATAAGGTTTGTCCTTGGCTTACATCTCTCAAGAGCAGCTAACACATCTGATGGGCAAGGATGGCAGAAATCCTGAAGTGGATTATCACTGTCTATCATGGGCGCAAGAATAAAGATTGGAAGTAATGTGCCATGTGTTAGTTCTGACTACTGAGGCTAATACATGTTTATTCATCATAGAAAGAGTCACCAAGGAAAAAAGCCCCAATTTTAATTTTTATTTATTTTAATTAAAACATTTTTCTAGCCCCAAATTTTAGAAATTCTTTTATATTCCTCTAAATCTGCAACTTCTGCAGGTGTCTCTCTTCACTTGGAGTTTATTTTGTAGGGTTTTTAGTACAATTAAGACTATTGGATTAAAATATACCAGGCACATCACTATTTCTGTAATAAGATCTCTATTGGCTTAACAGCTAATGTAGCAAAACAGAGTTGAGAGAACAAAACTTAAAGAAAAAAATTATCCACCCAAAAAAGATTTTGAGATGGATGAACCTGTGCCAGAGCATAAATTGACATGTTTGCATTTAAAATCGAACCAGAGGTATCAGAATCCATCTGTTTAGTCAGGGCTGCTAGCGAGTGATTGGCAATGTTCAGAATTTACTCTCTTGGGGAAAAAAAAGAAGGATCCCAAGCTTTTCTCTCTTTTTTTTTTTTTTGATTTCAAAGTCTGCAATAGTTCAGGAATATTAAGAATTAACATGAATAACAATGAGGTGAGAACATGGCCTACCGTGTTGTCTGTGGATGATTTACACATTTGTGCCTGGGAACAAAAGAGCTGGAGTTCGTTTCTGGAAGCACATCTGCTCGGCAACACAATGTAGTTAATTTCAGTCACTCGTGTTTTGATTCACAGCTGTTATGAAGTAGGGATTCCACTTTTGTCATGTTGGCTACAAATATTTCTTTCTAGCAGATGGGATTCTTCTTTCTGAGGGAGGGAAAAAAAAATCCAAGAGGGTAAGTGAGAAAAAGTAAGAAGCTCCGTAAAACGATGGGCCAGAGTCCTTCTGACATGTATATGAGAGCTGATTGTCATCAGAAAGGCTGTTTGTGTTGTACTGTCTCTGGTATTCTGTGTATCTGATAAGCTATTTTCTTATCTTCTTTGAATGGAGTATTACTTACAGACCTCCTCCTCTGTTTTAGGATATGGATAAGAAATAACAGCATGTGGGCTCACAAGTCACCTTTCATTTAATGAATAAGGAGGAGATTTGGGGAAGCTAGGTTATTTTTGGATTCTGAGATCTAAATCCAGGAAAAAAAGAAGAAAGAAGAGTTGACATCCCAGGAAAATATTTGAAGATCAAAGAGCCAAATCACTCATTTTATGTATAAGCACACAGATGCATAAACACATATTTGTATATGCATGTATTATAGTACTATATTTCTTTCATAATAGAAATATAGAAGTGTATATATTCTCTCACACATAACAGAAATAGCAAATGGGGAAATTGGTGCATGATATCTGCCATGGAAGTGGGCTATACAAGCTATATTCTAGATGGTATCTTCTGTTCTTGGTAACTTCTTCACTTCCCACAAGAAGGAAAGGGGGCATTGTTATCGCTGCTTGAGGGTTAAGGAACTGGAGGTCTCGTAGCTATTGAGGAGTGTGCTGATGTTTGAGGCAGGCCCTTCTGACCCCCTCCCCTCCCAAAGCTATGTTCTCTTTCCACTCCCCCAGGCCTGATCTAGTTCTGAGGGAAGGCTGACTCTGCCTTGGCCCTTCATATACCAGTGGGTAATTTATATGCTCTAATAAATACACTGTGCAGTCCCCATGGTGCCAATATTATGTGTCCTGGTTCCATATTCTCTGGAGCTGTTCAGATATGTCATATCGTGAAAAACAACACGCGTCATATCTTTCCTTAGCACCATTTAAGGAGTCTAGCAACTGGAAATCTCCACCATTTTTCCTGAACTCATTTTTTGGAAGACAGAGAATGATGAAGGATTTTTCTATCAACTCCAGGTACAAGAAACAATTTGGTATCTATTAGATGTTAAACTAATGGAATTTTTAAATATCTTGGTAATTTATAGAGACAGTTAAGATAAAACTTTTCGAGGTATAGACTGTTGTGGAAAATCAAACACATATGGTCTGTCATGAACTGTTACAAGTCTTCAGGGTAGCAGCGATTAATGGAAAATCTAGATTTAAAGTGAAATGTAGATTTGTGGTGTTTTCCTATGATTTGTCTTATTGATACAGAGCTTAGTTATGTTTCTGTTTGGAAAACTTGTTCCATCATGCCTCCTGCTGCGTCTCAGATATGATGCTTTTCTCAAGGTCTCTATGTAAATGGGCAAAAACAAAAATCTGTTTACAAATGGCAACTTGCATATATGATGTTTCAAACTGTGGGAAGTGCCCAGGCTTGACCATAACGTGTGATTACATATCTCAGCGTATGCACCAGTGTCCTTACAGAGAGTTCCTGGAGTTTGATTGTACTTGGTGACCAGGAATGCAGATGGTTTCATTAGGGAGCCTTCAGACACCAGGCTCATGCTCTCTCCTCATTCCATTCTTGCTATCCCTGGACTCTTTGGAAATCCTTTCTTTTGTGGCTTCTCAAGGATGCTTTGAGCAAGTCTGTCTCATTTCAGTGTTCTCTTTCAGTACCATGATCCAGGTTTTTGAGAGCACTCACTCTGTTATGTACAGTACAACATTAGGAACTTCTGTGCCATGAAATCTGTCGGGGGTAAGGGCAGTTGTTGTTTGCTTGTTTTTGCTATGGTTTTGTAATATTATCATTTAAGTCATTTTTACTTATATTCACTGTGACAAAATGTGCTATGCATTTTTAAAAAATGCATGATTAGCAGCAGAGAAAGAATGGTTGCATGGGTCAAGTATTCCTTTAGTCAAAAATTGTGTGCACCAAGGGATGCCTAGGTGGCTCAATCAGTTAAATGTCTAACACTTAATCTCAACTCGGGTCTTGATATCAGGGTTGTGAGTTTGAGTCCCACATTGGGCTCCATGCTGGACATGGAGCAGACTTTAAAATATATATACACACACATATATAAAAGTCTATATATATACTTTGTGTGTGTGTGTGTGTGTGTGTATGCGCACTGAGAATTGTTCAGGCATTATCTCATTTAGGCTCTTCAGAGGAAGATACTGACGCAGAGTATATGTACGTATAACTAGAAAGCAATGGAGACAATTTTTTGGTTCCAGAGGTAGGCTTTTAGCCATTGTTTAACTATTTGAACTCCCCTGGTATTACTTCATCTCTTCCAAATGAGTGAGAAAAAATAGAAAATGCATATATTATGATTTTTTCTACCCTCAGATTAAAAAAGGATTAATTATTTTGTCAACTCTACTTCAATTAAAAAAAATAAAGGATTTTCTAACATATAGCACCATAATTTATTACATTAAGGCTTAAGCCTGTGTCTCTAATGTGAACTTAGCCCAAGAAGTATGTCAGTGAGCGTAGCTTCCTATTGTAGTAAAGCAAAACTATAACTTAAGAATAACTGAATTTTTGCCTGAGTTTCAGTCTGTGTGTGGCCAAGGAAAGGATCAAATAAATCAGCTTCCCATTTATTTTACTTTCTGTCTACATCTCTAAGCGCAGCCAACAATGAAAAGTTCCTTTTGTTTGATTTGACAGACTGGAACTGCAAGGATGTTATTTACTTTGTTTTAAAGCAGTCCCTTAGTTTGCTTTCCAAATACATGTTTTTCACTCCCTTACTCACTTCTTTGTTTTTTGTTTTATATAAGTTTTCCAGATTGGTGATGTAGTACATGCTATCATCTAACATGATGCCCTCCAACAGAACTTCCTGCAATAATGGAAATGTTCTCCACTGTCCTATATAGAAGCCACTAGCCATCTGTGGTTATCGAGCCCCTGAAATATGATTATTGCAATGGAGGAACTGAATTTCTAATTGTAGTTAACTTAAATTTAAATAGCTACATGTGGCTGTTGGCTTCCATTCTGGACAGCACAGATCTAATTAGGTTTTGACAGGTCAGGTGCTTCTTGGCTGCAAAATGTAAGAAATGAGACCTTAGAATTTGTGGGAGAATTTCAAGCTATTCTCAAGTGTCATCAAACAAGAATACGTTCTTCAATAGTTGAATTTTAACCAGTTTTTTTTTTTTTTTTGGTCATCCTTTAAGAGGTGACTGTAATCTCCTTTGCAGCTAAGCAAGAGGCAAAAGGGCACTCACCTGTCTGGGTTTCCTATGGGTTGGGTTTTGTACAGGCTTGAATATGCACTTGTTTCTGAATCAGGCCAACGTGAGCACTTTGTATTTCCCATAATAAGAAAAAAGTAGCAAAGTAGTCAGCCAGGAAGCCGGCCCGACTTGGTTGAGATTTTCAGAGTACATAAGAATGCACAGCTTGCTGCTGATGTAAAGCATGTGGGGAAAGGCCTTGGAGAATTATTTTTCTTTCATGATTGAATGCTAGTACTTGCCGGTATGGAAAAACAGTCTCTTGCTCGTACAGGCAAACAGCTGTTGTTATTAGAAAAATAATCATTATGATAGAAAGCACACGTTTTTCATGTCTTCTCTCAGATCTGTCAGAATGTGTTCTATGTTAAAATGTGTATGTTTCATCTGAAAAAATGTAATTGGTAACTTAACATATTAAAAAAAAAAAAGTTCTGAGCCAGAAATGGGAGCATATCATCTTTTTTTTCTCTATCCTCTATACCAGTGCTGCCCAATAGAAATAAAGTACAGGCCACAAATGTGATTTTTAAATTTTCTAGTAACCATGTTAAAAAAAAAAAAAAAAAGGAAATAGGTCAAAATTTATTTTATTTTATGTATTTTATTTTATTTTTAAAGATTATTTATTTATTCATTCATTCATGAGAGACACAGAGAAAAAGAGAGACAGAGACACAGGCAAAGGGAGAAGCAGGCTCCATGCAGGGATCCTGATGTGGGACTCGATCCCGGGACTCTAGGATCACGCCCCAGGCTGAAGGCAGGTGCTAAATCACTGAGCCACCCAGGTGTAACCTCAAAATTAATTTTAATATAGTTTATTCAACCCAATATATCGAAAATATTTAAAAATGTAATCAGCATAAAAAGTTCATGAGATACTCTGTGCTATTTTTCCATGATGACTCTTTGATATCCACTGTGTATTTTACACTTAGACTCCATGTTATGGCTAGCCACGTATCACATGCTCCCTAGTGACATGTGGTTAGTGGCTATACCCTATTGGACAGTGCAGCTCTCAATCCTTACTCAAGGCATAATGGACTGTGTTTGAACCTCTGAGGGTAATTTGACAAAAGGCAAATGAGGAATTATCAGTTATACAGGAGAGAGCATCAGTGCATCTACTACATGGCATGTCATCAACGGATTTACTCTGAAACTTTGATCAAGAGGAAAGACAAAGATGTAATAATGTAGGGGCTATGTTTATAAATATAGTTATGGCTTAAAATTTCTCCTGATAGTTTTGGTGTATCCAGGTTTTCTTGCTCAAATTGTGACAACACCTGAAGACATTTTTAATTAATTCTGAGTTTGTGAAAGTTTTGCCATTTTTTCTCTCTTCTAACATAGAGCCATAAAATTGGGGATTTTCTTAAAAACAACTTTTTTTAGGGGCACCTGGGTGGCTCAGTTGGTTAAGCATCTGCCTTTGGCTCAGGTCATGATCCCGGGGTCCTGGGATCCAGCTCCCATTGGGCTCCCGGCTCAGCGGAGAATCTGCTTCTCCCTCTCCATGCTCTTGCACGCTCTCTCTCCACCTCTCAAATAAATAAATAAAATCTTTTTAAAAAGAAGAAGAAAACTCCTTTTTAAAAAAAATTTACAAATCAGGGATTATTTTATGGGCATAACTCAATCTTTTGTTTTATTCTAATAGAACAAAAATATTTCTATTCCAATTAACTTTAGTACTTTAGATGTTTTTCTAGTACATCTTTATTATTTCATGATTATGTAAGTCAAGTCCAAGTTTTTAAAAATGCAGAGTTTGCCTGATTGTATTGTACAGGGCTATTTTCAGTTGATGTTACAAAGGGCATTATAAAAACTTCTGTTCCTTACATACCGCAACTGTGTAGTTACTTGAATGCAGACAGAAAACATAGTGACTATTATTCACAGGCTGTCTCTGTGTTAACCACAAATAGTCAGTTGGTTTAATTAATACATATTTTTATAAGACTTAGGATATGAAAATTTATATGAAATTCACTGGCTGTTTTGGAATTGTTTAAATATCTTTACATAAAATACAGTTTCCAGAGTCTGCTGCATCATCAGATATATGAATGCTGATTTTTGTGTTTTTAAAACCTCTCCAAGCCTAATTTCCCTTTAGTGTAAATGATGTAACGTGGCACAGAGTTGGGATTCAGTTACTGTTGGTCAGATGGGGACAGATGATACAGGTAAGCATAGAGTCCAGACACCCAGGCTTAGCGTGTATGCGTGTATGTATGTGTGATTGCTACAATATATATGAAGTAAGAAGTATATATTTAAGAAATATGTGATGTTATAGGAAGTTAAATATATGTATTTCATGTATTATTAAATGTTTTATCTACTCAAATTTTCTGTAATTTAGAAAATTTTCATAATAAGTAAAAAAGCTTTCAGTGGTTAAATTGTTTGAAATAAAAGAACCATAGTTCAAATACACCTTGTAGGACACAATATCCTAGCTGTTCCAGCACCATTCTTTTTCAAATGTGAAGTTTGTAGTATGAACAAATGTGTTTACCTCTTGGACTCCATTAGAAGCAAGGGACCTATGCCTTCTTCGGGAAATAGCTGAATGGTTTCATATCTCAAATGTTACCTTTGTTTCCCCCTTGACTCATGGGAGAGCAAGCGTACAATTAAATTGATTTTAAATCACATTTAGCATTATGTATTGATTAGATACAAGTGCTCTAAAGCAAATGTCACATTGTTCAGCTCCAAAAAGCATCCGCATCGGATAACAGAAGCAATAGGAGCTCTCATTTCTGTTAAGTAATTCAGCCAATGTTATAAGTCATGAGAGTGAGATACACATGGTTAGTAAATGGTTCTCAAACCTTATTATTGTAATGCAGACTTCAATTCAGTTTATTAGCTTGCTCTTTATTCTCATTTATATTTTATTACCTTGGAATACAGTCATAGGATCCTGGAAATGAAGATTTCTTTAAAAACTTTAGGAACAATTTATTTAAAGTCTTTTGTTAAGTGACGTCTAGGAGCAGACACAGTGTCGGCAAAGCCAGGTTTTGAGATAAGGGAGGGTAAAATGTTTCTCTTAGTTGGCTGTGATAGCATCTCTATGTCTCTAACTTTATTTCTGTCATCTTTGTTTCTGGAGAGCAAATTCCTGGTTGTGTTAGAGGTGGGGGGAGTCTAGGGCTGGACGAGGGACAGAAGTTAGATATATAAAGTCTTATATTGATGAAAGTGGTTCTCCCCAAAACAATTGCCTTTTCACACCAGGGAGCCCCCAGAATGATAGCAATAAGAGGAAAATCAGCCAGCAAGTGACCTCGCCATCATTGCAGCCTCTTGTGGGCTCCCACAGGTCCTGCCTCATGCCCAAAATTCTGAAGTGGTGTGATTACTAACACCCATTCTCAGCTCAGGTAACCAGCCCCTCTGGGGAGGAAATGGGGCAGCTGTTCAGCTAGTGTGTCCTTGGCATCTTCGTGACTTTCTGTCCCAGTGTGCCTGTTTGATACTCCGCCTGTGTTCTCTCTGATGATAGCATGTACTCACATTTCTCTGTGCTGCTCAGATATGCTCATCTAACCATCTCCTTTACCCATGCCCAGGGGCTGAGTCACCCTGGGTATGTTGGAAAGGCAGCAGTGCTTGGTGTTTCAGGCTATACACAGAGCAGCTACCATGACTCAAAGTCTGGCTTTGCCATTTAGTAGCTTTGAGATTGTTAGGTGATATATATATATTTTTTTAACCTCTCATGCTAAAATGGGGATAATAGTAGGACATGCCTTCTAGGGTCACTACCAATACTACATGCTTTAATAGATGTAAAGTACTTAGAGTGCTTTATAGTATAGATATATGTACACACACATACATATAATGCTTAATAAGTATTGAGGAACTATACAATAACCTAATGGCACTCACCCTACTTTACATCTCCCTTGTTGGACCCACCCCTCATTATGGGGTACATAATATACAAATCTGGTGACAAAGGGCATGTGTATTCAGGACAGTTGTGCCGTAATGGTGTGGGAGAATCATGAGGCATAGCTTGTATGGACATACTTCAGGAGATTTCTTTATTAAGGACCCAGGAGTGGGAGAGAAACTACCAAGGCTTAGTAACCCAGGCAGGCATGGAAGTAGAGGTTGGAGATTGCCCCAAAAATGTATTCTTTGTCTTCTAAAAAATGAACAAGCCACAGCCTGTGCCTCTAAGCTGCTTAATAGATAAGAAAATGGGCAGTTACAATAGATTGTGTAAAGTACCAACAACCATAGGGAAGGGGTACTGGAATCTACAGCTGGAAAGAATGAGAGAGAAATCTGGACAGGCCTCCAAGGCATGAGGATGAGAAGGAGCTAGCTGGGCCATTGTGTAAGGAAGGGCAGTCCAGTCAGAATGAATGAAGAGTGTGCAAAGGCCTAAGGGTCAGAGTACTTTCTGAAATCCAATGTGACTGGAGCACAGTGTAGGTGAGGTAATGAGTAGCAGTAGGTGAGTTGGAGAAGTAAGAAGACTTGGATCATACAGAGGCCTTCCGATCCAAGCTAAGGTATTCAGAGGGTCCTGGTGGTAATAGGAAGCCTTACAGGAGTTTTGAATGAGGGAGAGCTGGGGATCATATTTATACAATAAAACTTAGGTCTGGTTGCCTTTCAGAGAAGGGATGTGAGCAGGACTGGCGGCCAGAGTTTCTGCCTTAAAGTACATATGACAATAGCTTTCTGTTTTCTAGGGCACTGAGGACTGTGATGTTCCTCTAGCTAAAAGCCACATTTAGTCTGCTGCTGGTGTTAGATGGCAAGATGTAATTGTCACAGGTGTAAATAAGATTTTGCAATCCAACTCAGCAGACAACAAAACCGAGATTGATGTGTTTCCAGTCTTGTGCTTCTGTAAAGAACACAGCAGTGAACAACCCTGTACATACATCTTTTAGGCACTTGTCCAATTATTTCCTTAGGATAAATTTCTAGAAATGGGTTTGGTGTTTTGGGGCTTTTGACATAGATGGTCCTAGGACAATTTGGATGCCTGTAATCATGGTAGATAAACAGGTGCAGAGTTTTGTGGCAATGCTGAAAGCACAGATACAGAAATGAAGTGTTCAGCGAGTAGTCACGCCTGGGTAGGCACGCATGCCTAATTTTTCTCTTTGGACTTCTTTATACCACCGGTTTTCTTCCCTGGTTGCAGTACGATGTGATTGGATGAGTACCTAAGACTGACGTGGTGTTTGTCTATAATGACAAGTGCTTGACTGTAGCAGCAAATGATGAGCGGCCCTAGGGAGACATCACCACCCACTTGAGAGAGATCCATGAAGGGTTTATGACCCGTTTGAATCCTGATCGAGCATCACTGTCTTGACCCTCAGGGAACCAATTGTCTGGAATACTTGCTCTGTCAGTCTGAGCGATGTGCTTAGAATCCCTTTGAAACCTGGGAGCCTGATTGTTTGTAAAACACAGAGTGAATTATCAAAAAGACCCAGAGATTGGAAATATTTTATTGTGACATTCCACAGCCATGTTTGCAAAGTGTATTGATGAGAACATCAGGGCTTATATATCCAGTACATTCACTTACTACATTCAGCAATGAATTATTATTTGAAATTATGAGGCAGTGAAGTTTTAATTTTGATTATACCAAATAAAAGGGTTTCATAAGTTTTTCCTTCTTTTTTCTTATCTATAGCAGGAATGTTTACTTACCAGAGGTGATACATTCTTAAGGATCTATGGAAATGTAAAACATAAGCATATGTATTGTTAATTAATAGCTATTAACTGTATGTCTGGTCTTCTGAATTTGTTCAACTATGTGTGTGGGGCTTGGGGCCATCAGAGGAGGGACAGGCATGGCTTGGATAGAAGCAAGGACAGCAGAGAGGGCTGGACAACTTCATCCTTAGAACTCCACTTTCCTTGGATGCCACTTGAGAAAGGGCAAGAATGCAAATAGAATACCTGTAAAGTCTCAAGGTTCTATACTCTGTGCTCCTAGCTACCCATGAAACCCCTTCCCCAAGTCCTAACCCATTTACTGCACTTCAGATTGTTCCTTTACCCAAAAAAGGAAGGTGCTCCACTTGCTCTGAGCCACTGGGCTAGGATCATTACTGTAGATTTAAGTTAGATCACTATTATGATTAGTTGAGGCATTGCCTGGTGATCCCTATTCTCTATCTGCTTTTCTGTTTGCTTATAAAGAGAATCTTGTTAAAATACTCTAGTAGCATGAGGATGGCCAATGGCCTATGGCCAGGCACAAGGTACTTTTTGCCCACAGGGAGGCTGCTCTTGGATGTTTTTTAAAAGCTAAATGGCTAGAACTCTAAGAGAACAGTGGTCACAGAAGCTTTATTGAATTTTAAAATGGTTAGCTAAATTGAAAAAAGAGTAGGAAACTCCTGTATAAGTAGGTGTGGGTACCATCAATATTGCTCTTTGAGCAGTCTATTCTTCTCATTTGAAAAGAACAACTATTTGTCATGGTTCTTGTCGTTGAGCTGACGGTTACCTAATTAAATGCATATGAAATTCAAAAGGCTTTACTAAGGGACAGTAATTTTCCTTCGTTGTTTTTAAAGTTGCTGGGATGAAAGTATTACGTTGGGCAGATAATGGATGGATTCTTCGCATTCTGTGCATCCAGGTCCCGAATCGACTAATCATGCCATGGTTATTCAGCACCGTGTTACCTTATACTTTAAAATTAAGGGTACCATTTTCATTTTATTGCTGACTCCAGGGGTAATGTTGGTTCCAATTTTTGAAGACTATGACCGGGGTGAGGACAAGACTGCAGCATAAATCAAGAAAACGTTTTGGTTCAGGATAGGTTATTGTGCACCTACAGAGAACGTCCTGATCACTGGTGGTCTTTTTTTGTAATCTCCTTTGTGGAGGGTATGGAACTTGAGATTGTCATATCTGTACTCAGCAAGGATGATTTTTGTTCTGATCGTAATTGATCAATATGTTGGTTGTTCTGTCACTGTCACCCACATCCCTGCCTTTTCCCCTTCTTCTAGTCTGTGCCATTTCTATCCTGTGGATTTGCGGCTCCCTTACAGATTGGGTCTGGAATTGATTAACAGGATGGTTAGGCAAGAGATCAGAAGAGTGGAGCAGAAAGCATTTGGGGTTCTACTTTTTCCCTGCTGGAACATTGCCATTGGCAATGGCTACCCTATAGAGTTGCCTGTGCTCCATGCTCCAGCCTCTCTAATACGCCCTCATATTACCATTGTCTCCTCTCCCCTTTGAGGTGTAGGGATGCCATGGCTTCCTGCTCTTGCTACTCGCTGTGTACATCCACCTTCCTAGTTTGTTTCTTTCCCTGCCTGCCCTTCTGTTAATAATCCTTTTGTTGCAGTTTCTTCATTTGAACCAACTGAGTTGAATTCTGTTTCTTCTGGGACCCTAATATAGTAGTGACAGGTCATTCAGACAGTATGTAGTAGTGAGTCTCAGACTTGAGTGTGCTGAAAAATCCGTATTCTTGGGCTCTCTACCTCTTGGGAGATTTCTGTAGTAAATCAAAAGTGAGTCCCAAGATTGTGCATTTTATAGACGCTCTCAGGTAGTTCTAATATTTTGAGGAGCTCTGGCCTCTGAAGAAGGTAGTACATACTGAGTACTGGAGTACTGGAGACTTAACCCTACAAAGCTGTGCAAATGTATCCCTAATTGGAACTGGAACAAAATGTTCCTCTTCTTTGTCTCTCTTTCTTCATGCCCATATGTCACATGCAAACAGGATATTCTCACCCAAAATAAAACAGACCAATTGGCAACAGGTAACTGGTTCTCCTCCAGGAGAGATCATCCCTAATCATTCAGGACAAACTATATGTTTTACTCACCTGCTCCACTTTTAATATCACATAATATCTGCTACCTTAAAGACTATTCATGATTGCCCTTTGCAAGGATCCCCTTTGATCTGGGTGGTAAACAGGAGAGCTGGCTGGCTTGAGGATATCACATTTTATTTATTTACTTAATCATACATTTATTCAGACCTTACCATATGTAAGGTATGGCCTGGATCAGGGTTGGCAATCTTGAGCTCTGAGCCAACTTGACCCTCAGGTCATTTTAGTACATAAAGATTTATTGGAAAACAGCCATTTCCATTTATTTATGTTTCATATATGGCTGCTCTTGTCCTACAATGGCAGAATTAATAGCAAAATGGAGAAATGTATGGCTTACGAAGCCTGAAATATCTACCATCTGACACTTAACTGAAAAAGGTTAGAGAACCATGTACTAGATCTTCGGAATACATTGTAAATAAGGTAGGCATCATCCATCATCCATTGCTGGGGACGCAGCAGTGACGAAGACAACCCCAAACCCTTCCCTTGTAAAACATGTCTTACGGAGAATATAGAAGGCAGTAAAGAAAATGAGGTATAAAATAGATAATACATTACAGAGTGGTAAAGTTTAGTGAGAAAAATAAAGCCAGGACAGAGGGTGGGCAGTGCTGCAAGTAGAGGGTTGTTGTGATGAACATGAGATGGCTGGAGTGTCCTCAGTGAAGAGGAGAACTTCAGTCTCATTTTCCTGGTATTTGTTTCCTGTATCTTCCACGTCACATCTTTTCTTATGTAATTAACATTCCCAGATTCTATCAAATTCTAATGTGGAAAGTAGAGAGTTATTTTTCAAGTATTGGGAGTATATAAGTAATAGAAAGCTGGTGGAAAACCTGCTGGTGATTCTTTGGCCTTGGAAGATTCTTACTCTAGGAAGCATTTCTCACATTTCTCTTGTTCAGCAAAGGCGAGATGTGGGCTACAGAGCAGGAACATGTTTTACTCCAACTCTATCCCTCATTTGGGGATTACTATTACTGGTAGCTCTCGGCAAAGGGAGAGTATTCTTGGGAGTGATACTATGCATTTTTTCAATACGTTGTAATTACAAATTACTGAGATGGAGGAGGGATACATGTTAAGATTTTGGACATGTATTTGGTGAATGTATTGCCAGCTGATCATCAAGTTCTTATCTGTTTTAAGTGGTAGGAGGTCCCCACACTAGATATATTTGCATCCTGTTCCCCTCTGATTGCAAAATATAGGTAGAAACCTACCATTACATGGCTGATGATTACATACATTTGGAAACATTTCAAGAGCAATTGTATAGTCCAAAATGTAAGTACATCCAATAAAAATGTAACATAACATGATTATCCTGTAAGACACGTCTTCCTCCTGGTCCCCATTGCTCCAATAAAGTGCCCTCCTTCACTGGACTAGGGACAGTGATTCAATTTTGTTCTGAAGTAACCACTGTAGTTTGACTCTGTTTTATTAATTCCCCTTTGGTTTGGTTTATTACATTTGAAATTTCTTCTGCTATTGGAAATTTAGCTACATATCTACATTATTATTTTATTCACTAAATCCTATTAGACTAAAAAAAAAAAAAACATTTTTAGCAACAGAATAAATTTAGAGAGGTAAGTATTAAACCCAACTCTCAAGGCATTCCTTTATGCTAGATTATTGCTCTGTAGCTTTCATTAATTAGATTTCTAAAAAACAAAATTTAAAATACCTTCTCTCAAAGAAAAATGTATTTGAAACTTTCCAGATCTTAGTTTGCGCTTACAGATGGTGTAAGGAATCTATTTTAAACATATTAAACTACATCTAATGCTTATATACTGCATATTATTTAATTTATCAAACGTTTCTAGTGACAATCTAAACCAAGTATGAGGCTTAAGGGGTTTAATAATAATAATTTAATTTGGAAGCATCTTTGCCTTCTAAAAACCCTCTGGCCACTTAACAGAATGCAATAAAATGTAATTATAAAATGTGCAATATGCCTTCACATATCTACATTTCCAGAGTGTGTTTTTCTTTAATCATCTATAAAAATACGTATATAAATAATATGAAAAAATGAGCTTGCTATTTTACTCTGGATATAAACTTCTGGTATATTCTTTGGCAGGTATTAAGAATAAGAATTAGGGGGACATATATAATGCAGTGGGAACAGTCCAGTTACCTTTATATAGTATGAATTCATAAATATCTAAAATGCTCTCGATCATCAAATGCGCTTCATTGATGGCTTGTATTCAAAGAAAAAAGGGAAAAACCTTACTCTCCCAGGGATTTCTAATGTGTTGAGGTACTGGCACAGTAACCCATGTTTATGAATAAAGACAAGAGTGTACCAAGTTGTCATCAGCCAAGAAAAATGAGAGGAGGGTTAAAAGTGATTACCTTGAAGCAGAAAGTTAAAGAAGTGAAATATGAATTTATCTTCAAGTAATCAAATCAAGCTGTGGAGTGGATTCATCTGCCTTTCCTTTGCCGTTTGCTTACAACTGTGCTTAGCAGAGCCTCTTTGGGAAGGGGAAAGAGGCAATTTCTCAGCTCCTTAATCTCCTTTCAACTTGAGCAGCTGTGCTGTTGACTCCTTGTAGCTGAAATTCTAGGATGTGGTCTGGTCTCAGGAGGAGCAGAGACTCAGGTCAGACTTCCAGGGACCAAATCCCAGGTCTTCCCTTAGTTAGCAGTGAGCTTTGGGCAAGTCACTTCACCTCTCCGTGTGTCACAGGTTTATTAGGAAGAGTGAATGAGTTCATATCTGTAAATATCAAGCTTGCTTGTATTTAGATGCCTGACGTATCCTAATACAAATAACTTTATTGTCAGCAGCATCATTGTCATTGTTAGTGTTGGTTAGGTTTTCTCTGAACAGAGGGTTCTTTCTAGGGCTCAAAGCAAGCTTGGAAACTGCTCTTCTATAGGCCATTTCTGGCAAGTTTGGGAAGTTACTCTCTTGTCTTTAAGACATTCCCATTAGCCAAGGGGAAATTTTTTAAGGCTTGCTAAACTTTCTTTTGCCAGAGCCATGCATGTACAGGCCCCAGGCTTGGAGCCTCAGGCAGGGATCCCTTCCAGCAGAGATTCCTATCTCTTTTGTTTCAAGGTTAACAGGGTTAACTGTCTATCTCTCGGAGATAATACTGATTTTCTAGTTATTCCAGAGAGAGAACATTTCCATTTAAATCAAAGTCCTTCCAGAACAAACTGAGCAGATGTCAAGAAAATAGAGGGCCAATCGTAGTATAGGAAGCACAGGATGAAGCCAAGAAGTATGAACTTGACTGTAGGTAGTGAACTACTCCTAGGGAACCCAGGTGCCCAAGGGTGGTATTTGGAGACCTCAGGGTCCCAGCCTAGTTCCCAGCCTGCAGTGTGACCTGGGACATTCACATAACCTCTCTGAGCTTCATTTTCTGCATCTCTTGGGACTTACTGAGATCTCTCTAACAAGATAACATGTATCGTGCCTTTGGGAAGTACTCAGAGTTACCCAGTGGAAATCTTTAGGCTCTGAAATTCTCATTCTGTTTTATTATCCCTGTGACTGGTTAAGTGAAGATAATGGTCACACATTGATGGCTGTCAGTTAAGAAAGCTGGAGGCCAAGTGGGGTGCTGGAAGTAATGCATTGCATCTGGAATGTAGGAGCCGAATTACCATTAACACCCTTGTTTTCTAGTGAGTGATCTTGAAAAAGGCAGTGGACCTATCTGGACTTTGACCTCTTGTTAATCAAACACAAAGATTGTGTAATACCATGTTTGAGTTACCTCCCAAGCTTCTAGAAGTTGGTGCCTCCTTTGTGCTTATTGGCTCAAACCTTAAGTGAGTATAATAACCACTCTTTCCCTATTACCTTTGCCAAGTGAATGCAATGTCCCATGTGGTAATGTGTGAATTCACCTTAGCATTGCAGAAATGCCATTTATTTTCGTATTTATAATACTAGTGTGAAGTCCCATCAGTAAAAAACAAAGCAAAACAAAAAAACCCAGTTTTTTGGAACCTAGGAGTTTCAGTCTCATTCCACTCCAGGATCTCTTGCAATATAGAGACTAGGAATTTTGCACATTGAGGAGTCATCATAATTACCTGGAAATGTATAATTGAAACAAGGCATTGGGGCCACAGTTTTTCTGTGGAGTATGTTTCGACAAGTATGTATCTAAAAAATTCTGTGGATGTGAAATCAGTGTTTTGATGGATTCTTTTTATATATAGGAAGTCTTTGGATTCTAGTAATTTCCCTGAAGGCTTAGGAGTTCTTCTGTCACTTATTAGTTCTATAATCTTGGAGGAGTTGATGGATCTCTCAGAGCTTGATTCCTCATCTCTAAAGTGAGGATAGTGAAGCCTCTCTTTTAAATTGCTTTGAGAATTAAATGAGATATTGGCTATCCATTCTTGGCAAGGTAAGTACCCCATAGCGAATGATATGGTAACTATAATTTTTGGTTTGGGGAAGCCCTGAGCCTACAAAAAGGAAAGAACCAAGCATGTTTTGGGTTTTCCTGATGGCACAGGTAGCAAGCTAAATGACCTTTACTAATTTTCCTCAGTTTTCACTGAACTTTGTAGCTCTGCCTTCTTTCTGGCCATATCATTAGATCTAGTGTATAATTGAACACATTTTATTTAATAAATGAGTTAAGTGGGTGATCATTATGATTTGGATTTCAACTGAGTCCTTGAGGCAATATTTGCTGATATAAAACTATAGGCAATTTTAAAGAATTATCATAAAGATTAAAATATTAATATGGTCCTTTACTTCAGATTTTTATCTCCCTAATTATAATTATCCATCTTTCCTTTTATGTTACTTGTAATTTCAAATTTATAGCACAAGATTTATAAAAATGTATGTTTCTTTTTATTTGATTAGATGTGTTTAGGTCAGTAACTTTGTCATTTTTTTTTAAGATTTATGTGAATGTCTGAAATTGATACCAGGAAGACAATTGCCACCTAATTCAAATGTACCATTCAGAATATAGTCATTAGTCCCGTTACAATGATTGGATGAGGCTTAATATTTGAATTTAAATCAGACTACATAGCAACGTTTTTTTTTGTGTGTGTATATGTGTATGTCTGTTAAAACCTTCCTTATTGGAAACTATGCTGTGATAAAAATTCTAGAAAAAAATGTTTTTCTCTCTAGTTAGCCACTTTTGTCACTTGTTGGTTCCTTTGAGTTTATTTGTGGCACTCATATCTTATTTTAAGGTTTTGTCCTGAAAATAGTTTCTTTACCTTCCACCCAGTTATACTAACACTGCCACTGTCTCTCTACTCGCTTCCACCACCAGCCTTTCTTTGCCTTTAGTGAATGTGCTTGCTTCTGGAATCTTATACAAGGATGAACAAAATTAAAATTAAGGGCAAACTTGAAGTTTAATTGTTTTTATCTGTATTTAAACAATATAAAAATACAAAAAATGGCTGGATGATTTTCACTGATATTGAAAAATTTATTTTAAGTGGTTTTACTTAAAATATGGACTGGGAGGATTTATACAGAAAGTCAGTTTACAGAGAGATCTTGTGTGGGAGAAATTCAGATGTAAGTTGTCAATGTATAGAGCACTGAAACTGAGGTATCAGAAGAACTTCATGCGACTGTGGGTTTTGTGGGAGAGATGCTATGGTCTACCTTCTTAGTGAATTACCTGTAGGTTTCCCTAATTCCTTCTGGTAAATTGTGTTTGAGAATCTTATTTTGTGTAGGCATCCATCCCTCCCTCATAGGATTATAGGAAGATGACTCCATCCCCGGGACCAGGGATCCATCCTGGTGTGAAAAGACCAATGGTCAGCAACGCCAAACAATTTCTGATAATTACAATGCAATCACTGGCAGAAACTAGCTTTACACAACATCTCTAGAAGCTTCCACAGTTACCACTTTATTCATTCAGTCTCACTGTGGTCATGCTGCATTTTGAGTTTGGCCATTTGCTGTCTTTGCCATGGTCTTATATGTGTTCACAAGACAAAGTCTTGTATCTTCCTGTAAATCTAGTTCTGCATATTCCAGAAAATCAGATACATTTGTCTAGTATCCCTTTAATATGAGGCACTGGCCCTGCCCTTTTACTGGCAGCTAGTTATCCCAATCTATACAATCTATATAGTACTCCATCACCCACTCTGCTCAATGTCTTTCTTTTTTTTCCCCCAAGAAACATCACCCTGTCAGAATGTATACTCAGTTGCAGCAAAAATCAATTTTACATATTGATCAGAATTTGTCAGCACATCCTTTGGAGAGTCATAGAATACCAGTTTGCTCTACCATACTGGTTGGGAATCCCCAACCAACACTTATAAAGCAAAGGGGGTGGGTGGGTAGGTAAATGGGTAAATAAGCAAATGGATGAATGAGTTTTAAAAAGAAAACTCGAAGAGAGGTTATAGTAGGCTGAAAGATGGCCTCCAGATATATCTACATTCCTAATTCCTAGAAATCTGTCCTGGTACCTTACAGGGCCCAAAGATCTCTGTAGATGTGATTAAATTAAGAATCTTGAGGGGATCCCTGGGTAGTTCAGCGGTTTAGCACCTGCCTTTGCCCCAGGGCATGATCCTGGAGTCCCGGGATCCAGTCCCACATCCGGCTCCCTGCGTGGAGCCTGCGTCTCCCTCTGCCTGTGTCTCTGCCTCTCTCTCTCTCTGTGTCTTTCATGAATAAATAAATCTTAAAAAAAAAAAAAAAAAAAAAAAGAACCTTGGGATGGGGAAGTTATCCTGGATTATTTGGGTGGGACCAACATCATCACAGTGGTCTTGATAAGAGGGAGGCAGGAGGAGTCCACATCAGAAAGAAAGCAATGTGAACAAGCAGAGATTGGAGTGGTGCCCTTTGCAGACTGGAGAAGGGGACACAAACCAAGGAATACAGGCAGCCACTAAAAGCTGAAAAAGACATGGAGGTAGATTTTCCCTTGAGAGCCTCCAGGAGGAAACAGCCTGACCCAACATCTTGCCTTTACCTCATTGAAAGGGACTTTGGACTTCTGGCCTCTCTTAACTATAAGAGAATGAATCTTTTTTTTTAAGCCATAAGATTATAGTAACTTGTTACAGGAGTGCTAGGAAATTAATACGGAGATTCATAAACTTTTAAAATGTTTATGGGCACTGCAGTCAAATAGGGTGACTGTTGTGCTGACTGGGAGTCTCATGCTCTTCCCTGAATCATATGGGCAGGATGCCAGTAATTGTGGTATTGGCTCCTCTGATGAGATGGACGTCCTGTGACAAGGCCCACAAGACCAGAGACTTAGATAAAATTTGCTTGACCTATTTCTCTGATTCCTTAAGCTGTTTAAAAACAAAACAGGACAACAAAAACAGCTTGATTACTCCAGTGAAAGAATGTTTCCTTCTTCCATCTCTATACATTTCTCTGCAACTTTTCCCATACTTTTTCTGATTTCTATTTCATTCTTGATTCAGTGCTATTTCTTTCAGAGAAGAAAAATAAAACTACCCAGAATTGAACTAGTCTTTCTTTTTGCAAGTTCTTTCCCTTAACTTACAAGGCAAACTGCCTGCGCTCTTTGTTCCTTATTGTGATATTGTGGGGGGAGCTATTTTCAATGTGTCTCATGTCCAAAAAATCCTACGTTGCTTTATCACAGCATTATATCATGACTTGTTAAGCATTTTTTCCCAAGATTTTATTTATTTATACTTATTTATTTTAGAGAGAGAGTATGCACGTACCTGAGGGGCTGAAGTGCAGAACAGGAGGAGAGGGACAAGCCGACTCTGTTCTGAGCTCCATCTAATGACCCTGAGATCATGAACTTAGATGAAATCAAGAGTCAGATGCTTAACCAACTGAGAGCCACCCAGGTGCCCCATGACTTGTTAAGCTTTTTTAGTTGCCTGAAATGGAATCTTGGATTGGTAATTCTCAGTACTAATGTTCCATAGCACCTGGGAGACTTTGACAGTTTCACTTGGGTATTTGTTTTGTTTTGTTTTTTTTCCACTTGGGTATTTGTTGTCACATTGGTGCACTAATTTGTTAATGGGAGCATATTATTATTTTGATATTTTTATTGGCATTTTTAGGAGTTTTAACCCCATGCAAACCACATGTTCATAGCTTTGTTAGAGTTAACTGTAATATTTGATGACACTTGTGTGTGGATGGGATTCATTGAGAATAGTAAGCAATAGAAAATTTAATAGAGCAGTAGAGGATTTCTAACAGGCTGTGAGGTAAAGGAATTGCTTCATTCTGATAACTGCTGTTTTTCATGTTTATGTTACAAAGATTACAAATGTCAGCCAAACGTCAAATAGAATCCTCAGGAAAGTTTGTGTATGCACTTGTTTTGGGGATTGATTTTGAAAAGTCCTTAACTAGACTTTGTTTTGTGGGTCTCCATTCATACCTATAACAAAAATTTAAATTGATACAAGCTATTTGGTTTTCTTGAATACAAAGTTGAGTAACAAACTGAACCTTAGAATATAAGATTATATATTTATCCACTTAAAATTGACACACTGCTGGGCAATATACTTTGCTCTGAACTTTATTATTATTAGATTACTACACAGCTGTGGTCTACAAATTTAATTGTAAATAAGAATCATTTGGAGTTATATAATAAAATAGTAGTCCTTGGGCCCCTTACCTCAGAGATTTTGTTTTAATCAATTAAGTGTGGTCCCTGGAACCTGTAGTTTAAGCAAGCACTAAAGATAAACCAAAAATCTTCAGGCTATGCTTCAAGAAACATTGCTCTGTGTAGTCCATCAATAATGAAAATAGTGATTGTGTGCTATGAAATTATTTTAAGATGTTCCTTAAAGTCCTTTCAAGTCTTTTCAGAAAAAAAGTTGTTGGAACTACTACTTGCATATGTAAATATGCTGCGTTAAATTACAGAAGACTTTTGAAAAAGGCTTATACTCACTCAGTGAGCCTGTGGCAATTGTAAGGTTCTGGATTTCACTCAAATTTGTAGCGATTCAAACGGCATCCTTTAGATGTGGCTGTAATGCATTTAGCTCAATGACAAGGAAACTGGCAGATATTTCCATAAGACGTACGGATGGAGAAATAGTGCTTGCTGCCAGTAGCTTGATCTGCATACATTGAACATTTAATAGTTTGCATTTTTTGCTTATTCACTTGTCCTAAATGCTTAATGAATAGGCTCTAAGGCTTTAATTTTCAACCAATCCTAAGTTTATTACTAAAGTTTATCAAGCAATAAACACACTATTGCACTTATACTGTCATGTTTTTATAAAGCAGTTTATAAAAGGTGACATCTGGCAAAGAGGCAGATCTATAAAAATCATGCTGGTGGATGTAGTGTCATTTTTTCTGCCATACTCCCAGAAAGAGTAATATTATTTTGACACACACATACATCCCCACTGTCAAGTTTCTATTTTTATAGTTAGCTTACTGCACATATCCTTAAGCTATACAAAACCTTTGGGCTAATGCAGAAAGTGACATTTCTGCATATTTATTACAGTACTATTTTAGAGGTTGACTTTGTCTGATAGGATTTTTCCAGAAAAGTGTCATTTTCATGACAGTAGACATTGTCAAGAACAATACTATTGTGCAGTTAGTCAGGAAAGGTCAAATATGGAAGGACAAATCATAAATAGCTTAATTTAATGCTTGGCATGATTGTTTCTCAGTATTTGCTAGATATATACAGAGAAAAACCTATGTGTAGCATAACCCTGATGAACAGTTCCATAAGTAGTCAGAATCTGAGCTCAAACTTCAGTCAACATATGCCCTAGCCTGTGATCCAGCAACTCTACTCTTAGGTTTATACCCAAGAGCAATGAGTGCGTTTTTCTATTAGAAGACTGTACAAGAATGTTCATAAGAGCTTTAGTTATAAAAGCCCCAAGCTAGAAGCAACCCAAATGCCCATCAGCCACTGAATGACTTTATGTAATAGGCATAAAATGGATACTTCACAGCAATAAATATCTCCTATCTATTGACTCGTGCAGCGACATTAATGAATCTCAGGGACAGTTGAATGAAAGAAGCTGAATATTAAAGAGTACATGCTGTGTGATGTAAGCTGTTATAAAACTCAAGAATTGGCAAAACTGACCTATGATGATAGAAGTTAGACTAGTAGTTACCTCTGTGTATGTGTGTGTAGTTGTGTGTGTTTGGTGTGCAGTGGTTATATATGTGCATATATATATATATATGCAGAGCTGTACACTTAAGATTATCCTATTTATATGTTTGGGGTACCTATTGTGTAATAAGCCACTCAAAAACAAAACAGCTGAAAACAATTTGTTATTAGATCCCACAATATTGTGGGGCATTGCAGGGATGACTGGCTTATTTCAGTTCAATAATGTCTGGAGCCTCAGCTGTGTTGAGTCAAATGACTAGAAGTGGGTTGCACATCTCTCCATCTCCACATGGCTCTCCTGGGTTTCCTTGTAAAATGTTGGCCTCGAGGTAGTCAGATTTCTTACCTTAGAAAAATTCATGGCTTTAGGAGCAAGTGTTTTAAGAGAGTAGGTAGAAATTCCAATTTCTTAAGACCTGGGTTCTGCAGAATTCTATTGGTAAAAATACTTACTGAGCTTACTAGACTCAAGAAGAGAGGGTCCCAAATTCCACCTCTCAGTGGAAGGGATGTTAAAGATGTTGTAGCCATCTGTTTTGTTACATACAAATATATCTCAAAACTTTTTTTTTTTTTTTAAGAAGTAAAAATCAGTAGCAATACTCTCAAAACTTTCTTCTTTTTTGGAGGATATTGTGAGATTTGAATCTAGTTCTGAAAAGCATAACCAACCAAAGAAACCCCCCATTTGAAATCCATTTCCAGTAGATAATACATCTTTCCTCCATTTCTTTTTGAGGTTGAAACTTCTGTGACTTTTTCTTATATTATTTGAAGTTTATAGGCTTTGAGTTTTTTTTTTTTTTTTTTTTTCTCCAGGCTTGGGTGAACTTAGACTTTTATTTAATCATTTACGGCCTAGAGTTAACTGTCAGAGAGAAGTCAGATAAGGCTTTTGATACAACTGAAATCCTTTGCTCCTTTTGATTTATGGATAATGAATTTGCCCTCTTATAGTCAAAGTGTGATTTTTTTTAAAAAGAAACCCCATATCTTTTATTAATCATCTATCAGAAATATGTTGCCCAACAGCCCTCTTTGTAAAAATCCTTATTAGTTGATGAGAGCAGGTCAGCTGAATTTATGCAGGGAGGTTTTATGTACCATTGACTGGAAATGTTTATTCAAGCTAAATAAAGCTGGCAAGAAAACAGAGCCTCTTAAACTATTAGGTTTCATTCAGACATGCCACTGATGGAGACAGCTTGGACAAGCAGTGTGTGTACACAAAAAGCTGCATTCTCAAACCTATCAAAAGGTCTCCACGTTAGTGCACTGAGTATCTCTAGCAAAGATAATTACTGCACTCGTGCCTGGCATAATTTGGGTCAAGAGCAGCATTTCAGCCAGATCTTTAAACAACATGATGCATCTCATTTGAAGAAGTTTTCGGGGCCATTTCCCAATTCTGTGCCAGTAACTTCAAAGTCTGTTTTACAGAGTCAAGACTAGAAAGACCTAACCTCATCCTCCCAGATTTTCTTTTTAATTAATTGCAAAACACTATCCTCTTGCTCCCCCTGAGAACCAGAAAGGATTTATGCAGTAATTCCATATCACCATAATTTCAAGTCACTGCTTTCATTTGTCATTTAAAGAGCTTTGCGGTATATAAAGCCGTCAACCCAGTACCATAGCAGTATCACTTTGTCAAAAGAGAGTTGTTTGCACTTTACCTGACAACCTATTTGTATAAAGTACTGGGGTTTAAACTAAATATACCCCCATGAAGTCTGAGACACAGATGATGGAATCTTGCTTGTAGTACTCACTGTTTGCCTCTCATATCCTTTCCCACTAGTCTTCAAACTCAGTCTCCCTAATCAAATGTGACTGTTTTCAGATCCCATTAATTAAGACAATATGAATGTGGCTTGAGCCACCTCGGAAGGCACATGATTCTAGAGAGTTCGATTTTGACACATTAGTGTTCTTTCACTGATCCCTAACTCATGACTATGGTAGGCCGTTTGTAAAAATGGAAGTTAAGGGAGGTGTTAATGTACAAACCTACATATGTATTTGTATAAATGGAATAGCTAAAGCATGTGTGTATGTGTGTGAGAAACATACACATGTGAGTCAGTGAGTATGATAGAAGCATGATCTTAGGAATCAGCTGGATTCTAATTGTTGGTGCTTCACTCAAAAGCAGTATGACCTTGGCCAAAGTAAGGTGTTTGAATCTGTTTGCTCCTCTGTAAATTAGGGGAAATAATCCCAATGTGCATGATTATTGATAGGGTCCCACGGGTGGCATTTCATGACTACCAGGAAATCCCAGTGTTCTAATGACTATCACTATTGGCACATTTTTTCCTGCTATGAGTTGAGCAGATTCTCTGTGGAAGTTTTCGGTTTGCTTTTTTTTGCTTTAATTTAAACATTTTCAAGAATTAGTTCATATCAAATTGTTAACAAATGAGGAATGTCTGGGTGGCTCAGCTGTTAAGCGTCTGCCTTCAGCTCAGGGTGTGATCCCGAAGTCCTGGAATTTGAGTCCTGCATCAGGCTTCCTGCATGGTGCCTGCTTTTCCCTCTGCCTGTGTCTCTGCCTCTTTATCTCTCTGTGTCTCTCATGAATAAATAAATAAAATCTTTTTAAAAACCCCAACAAATTGTTAACAAATGAAAACAAATACATAGTTGGTATCTATTTTAGATAGTCTTCCTAGTAAACTAGGTCCTTATTGTACAGTCTTTTCATCAGGCTCTCAAAGGTGCCCACATTATTCAAAATGTGGGATCTCAGATCCCATTCCAGGCTTAGTGAGTCAGAAACTGTATTTCCATTGTTGTTTTCACACTAAAATGTAAGCAGCACCTTTCTAGTAGAATGACCCTTGTTTTTGAGTTGGCAGACCTATGTCCTGATGGTTTTTAACCATGACCTTCAGTAAGAAATATAATTTATGTCATCACCCAGTAGAGGGGAGCATACACACTCATAATAAACATTTGTAATTAAAGCAAAAGTTTCACCAAGTCATATTTATCTTTATACTAAGTGCTCAGATATTGTTTTTTTTTTTTTATTGTATTTCACTTTAAAACATGGCAATCATGGCCCTCTGAATTGATTTTATAATAGTTACTGGAACTGTTGTATTTATGTGACCTTGGGCAAGTCATTTTTTCCTCCCTAGGCCTTGGTTTTCTCCACTGAAAAAAATTAGTGGGTTGGGCCAATTGATTTCAAATGTCTCTCAGCTAGAGCAGCCTGAGATGCTCTTTGAAATGTGAAGATCCATCCCTGGACCACATTTAAGAAAGGGCACGTTTATTGGTTATTGTATGTGTTGTGTTGTTTCCTTGAGAGGACCTGAAGGAACACATACCAACAAGGACTCCCAAACCACAGCTTTTGCATAATAAAAGCTCACAGCCCAGAGTGGTAGACAACAGGAAGTAAAACATTGTGTGAGCGTCCTAAACATGTGTTATTATTTAAAACAAACAAAACACACTGTAAACTTTTAAAAATGTGCATACTTTGTCAGTATGTAACAAAACCACAATGAACCCTTTTTACCGTCTAATACAATCAGAATATCAAGCAGTATTCCATTTAGAAAAAAGTGATAACTATAGAGTGGAGAAACCTGACCAGACCTTGACCAGTGATCAGAACTGACTTTACCTTTTGAGGAGCAACGGATATTGTGTGCCTCCCAGAGTGATATCCTGGGATGGCCAAGACTTGATCAATACGGTGTTTGATCAGAAATATATAACATGAACCTAATCTCTGAGACACATCAGAGAAACCCTAAATAAGGAATAGTTCCATTTAAAAGCAAACAAATGTGGGTGGGGGTGGGGGCATTGGAGATGGAGATGTATTATTAAAGAGAAAAACTCAAAGACAAATGTTGGAGATGGATACTAAGGAGCCATGGACATTAAATATGCTCTTATACTGGACCTTTATTTCTTTTTTTGATTTCTTAAAAAAGAAGAAGAGGGAGAAGCAGGCTCCCTGTGGGGAGCCTGATGCAGGACTTGATTTCAGGGCCCCGGGATCACAACCAGAGCCAAACAGAGCCACCCCGGTACCCCTAATTTTTTATTGTAATTCTAGTTAGCATACAATATTGTATTAGTTTCAGGTATACAATATAGTGATTCAATGCTTCCATACATCACCAAGTGCTTACCACAACAGTGCACTCCTTCACCCCATCACCAATTCAGCCACCCCACCCCCACTTCCCTTCTGGTAACCATCTGTTTCTTTTTCTATGATTAAGAGTATGTTTCTTGATTTCTCTTTCTCTCTCACTCTCTGAATTGTTTTCCTTTGCTGATTTGTCTTGTTTCTTTCTTTTTTTTTTAAAAAAAAAAGATTTTATTTATTTATTTGAGATAGAGTGCACATGCAAGAGAGCACAAGCAGTGGAGAGGGAAAAGCAGGCTGGCCATCAAGCAGGTAACCTGGTGTTGGGCTTGATCCCAGAAGCCTGGGATCATGATTTGAGCTGAAGGCAGCTGCTAAACCAACTGAGCCACCTAGGCACCTGTCTTGTTTCTTAAATTCCACATAAGGGTGGAATCATATACTATTTGTCTTTCTCTGATTTGTCTTTCACTTGGCATTATACTCTCTAGTTCCATCCATGTTGCAAGTGGCAAAATTTCATTCTTTTTTATGGCTGAATAATATTCCATTGAGTAAATATACTGCATCTTAAAAAAAAAAAAGATTTTATTTATTCATGAGAGATACAGAGAGGCAGAAGGAGAAGCAGGCTTTTCGAAGGGAGCCTGATGTGGGACTTGATCCCAGGACCCCGGGATCATGACCTGAGTGGAGGCAGATGCTCAACCACTGAGCCACCCAGGTGTCCCTATTTACCACATCTTCATTCATTCATTCATTCATTCATTCATCAGTTGATAGACACATGGACTGCTTCCATAACTTGGCTACTGTAAATAATGCTGCTGTAAACACAAGGGTGCATTTATCCTTCTGAATTCATGTTCTTGTATTCCTTGAGTAAATATCCAGTAGTGAGGTTGCTGGATCATAAGGCAGTTCTATTTTTAACTTTTTGAGGATGTCCATGCTATTTCCTCAGTGGATGCACTGGTTTGCATTCCCCAGAGTGCATGGTGTTCCTTTTTCTCTACATCCTTGCCAGCACCTGTTGTTTCTTGTGTTTTTCATTTTAGCCATACTGATAGGTGCGAGTGGTATTTCATCATGGTTTTGATTTGTATTTCCTTAATGATGAGTGATGACCAGCATCTTTTCATGTGTCTGTTGGCCATCTTTGTTTTGGAGAAATGTCTGTTCATGTCTTCTGCCCATTTTTTAAATTGGAGTATTTGTTTTTAGGTGTTAGATTTTATAAGTTCTTTATGTATTTTGGACACATATCATTTGAAAATATTTTCCCCCGTTTCATAGATTGCCTTTTAGTTTTGTTGATTGTTTCCTCTTATACTAGATCATAAACTGGAGGGGGACATGCCATCAGGCGCTTCACTGGGCTAATTGAAAAATTGGGAAACAGAAGATGGTGGATTAGGTAAAATATTGGACAAATGTTAACATTTATTGAAGTTGGTTACTATACTGTGATAATGAGAATATCCCCTTTTTTACTGTGAAGTATAATTGACAAAGAATATCTTGCATACATTACAAAATGATCCCCATAAGTGTAGCTACTGTGTGCCACCATACAAAGTTATTAAAATATTATTGACTATATTCTCTATGCTGTCCATTACACCCTTATGCCTTATTTATTTTATAACTGGAAGTTTGTACTTCTTAATCCCCTTCATATATTTTGCCTGCCCCCCCCCCCACCATTCTCCTCTGGTAACCAGGGTCTATTTATCCTGTATCTACCAATCTGTTTTAGTTTGATTTGAAGATTCCATGTACAAATGAAATCATTAAGTCTGGTAGGATAGCCAGAGCTGGAGCTAGAGAAGGAATGAGGCAGGGATGTTAGGGCCCTCCATGCAGCTCTGGATGGATGGCTGGAGCTGGAGTGGGCTAGTGGTTTGGGGCTCGGTGGGATGGCCCTAGGAGGCCAGCTAGAGTGCCTAGACCCTTATTCTCCTCTATAATGCCAAGGTGGAAAGGAACGTAAACAGTGGCACTTACCAGTCCCTTCAACCTAGGAGAGAGTTCCAGCAACTCCCTCACATTTGGAGAACACTCTAGGGGTTAGTCAATGGGTTTCCTTCACCTCTAGTCAATTCGCTTTTTAACCCACTGATTTTTCTCTGTGCCTTGGGATGGGTGAGTCTGCACTAAGGCCCCTGAGAGACTTCCCCACCGCAGGTCATAACGTCCCTTGTGGGCTCCTTTTCATTACCATGTCTTTGACTATCCTGCCTTTCTTTCCTGTGGAAGATGTTCATTCAGCCTTTAGTTCTTTTTCAGGGGGAATTGCTATATATACAGGTGGAGATTTGGTGTGTCTGTGGGAGGAGGTGAGTTCAGAGTCTTCCTGTCTTGCCATTCCTGGGCCACATCCAGAATATCCTTTTCTTAGGAAATATTCATTGAATGCAATTTACTTTCAAAATAAGGGTAGGGAATTAATAGTGTGTATAAGGTGAGAGAGAATGCAAATGATAAGCAGGTGGAGAAAATACTAACAAGTGAATCTGGGGATGTGAACAGTGTTCCCTGTACTCTTCTTATTTTGGGGACTTGTGGATAAGTTTGAAATTAATTCCAAATTATTCTTTTTTTCTATTTAGTTGTGTTCCTATGTGTTTCAAGGATATCTAGAATACTTTGTGTTGGGAGTTGTGCCATTTAAGGCCAAGTTAGGTGGAATTGGATGCTCCAGTGTTCTCTAGTTTTCAAAGAGCTATTTACTCTCTCAGGAGCTAACAGGAGGGACTTGAACTTCCTCCTGCCCCTGCCCTTGTCCCTGGGACATTTTGGTTTGTCTGCCTTCTTCAAACTTCTCCTGATCAAGTGCCCAAATTTATTATTGATTAGCTGGATCCTTTGGTTCCATTTGTCTTTCTCACATTACCTTTAGCTGACTCTGACTTCTTATCCTAGTTAACTAAATCCTCACATCTTTCAGCACCAGTCTCTTTGAGAGAGCAACACTATTTTTGGATTTGACTCAAATACTGACAGATGTTTGGACATACCGGGAGTCTAGAGCCTTTAGATGATAGGTTTTGGGTTCTACCCACAAAACACCTTTAAAACATTTAAAAGCTATGATCTTTTCCTGTGGGATGGGGATGCTGGGAGAGTAAACAAGGGTGTTGCTTGCTTGTCTGCTCTGCCAAGTGCCCACATGACCAGATTACAAAGCAGTGGCATTCTGTAATTATTATCTTTTGGAGACATGTCCTTGACCTCTGAGAGTTGCAGTCTTATTGATGAGGTGAGGCACTTGAATGTGAAGCCAACCAAAACTTATGTGGTTAAGTACATTCAAAAATTGCAGTAAGTAATGCATAGTAGGAATGTAGGGGACCAAGAGACCATTGTGGCTTCAGGGGCAGCTTGAGCTGATAGAAGATGTAGAGCAGTAGGGATCTATAGAAAGAGCCCTCTCCTGGCTGTATCATGAGCAAAAGAATAGGCAGGAAAGGAGACCAGCAACTAAGGCATAGGATATCAGATAATTTACTGAAAAATCAGATCTCAGAGTCTCAGAAGGGAGAGGACTTAACCCTTAGCCTAAGCCTGCATTTTCACAAAGCTTCAATTTAAACCTTAGATATTATTTCTAAAAGAGGAGAGTTAAGTAATTGTTCTAGTAGAAATGCAAAGAGGACTCTGTCATCCTACGTCACCACTCAGTGCCATGCACTTTGAAATTAAAAAAAAGTTCATTTCCATTACCATATGACTATCTTAATTATTCTGATTTTGTTTTCTAGTGTTTAAAGTGTCTTTCTAAAAAAAAAAAAAAATAGACCATACTTTTGGGATTACTGATTTGAAATTTCTTCCTTTTTGTTTTTTCAAAATACCAAGGCCCTCAAAAGTGGGTGGAGGTCTCTTGTCTTCCCAGAGGCTCCATCCATCCCACCCATCCCTGTAATAACATCTTACAGTGTGTTTCATGCACCTGGGAGGTGGATTTCCTCTCTGCCACATCTCCGCACCCCTAAGATAAATGGTTTCAAACCTTTACTGCAAGCAAAGTTAGTGTTTATTGTTAATTAATTACTAGCACTTCCTTGACAGAACATAATGGAACTACAGAGCAATCACTTAGAAAGGGAAACAACTGTCAATTATCACTCTAATGAATCCTGTTTAGCAGACGTGATGGCAGCCCAGCTGATGCACAAGCTTCTGTGTGTGGAAAGTGGATCCCTTAAAAACTTCATTTCTGTACTGAGTGTGTGATTTGCAAGATAACCATTCTCAAGGCCAGATGTTAAAGTGGTGTCAGCTGTGGGTAGCAGTGTGGAATTTGGAACTATTTTCAGAACTAGTAATTAACTCTTCCTTGTTAATAGTTGAATGTGAGTAAACAAACAATTGCTTACAATAAAAAGTTTGAATGGTATTGTAATGGTGATAATTATTGAGATGTTCATAGCAATGATATAATGGGTGACATTTATTATATGTGACAGGCCCTATATTCAATATTCAATATTGCATTATCTCAATTCTCAAAATAATCCAGTGTTTTAAAAAAAACAATGTAAAGAAAGATAAATTAATGGTCCTTGTAGAAATATAAAATAAACCTGGTTCAATATCTTATTTAGCTCATTAATTGATGAGGGACCTAGTAAGATGTTAAAGTCAGTCCAAAGATCATTTGAGATTTTGTGTATACATGCAATCTGATAGGTTGTTGGGTTAGGTACAGAAAAGGATAATGTCTTCCTGGTCTATAATAGCTCACACAATTCACTGTCTCCCATCAGGACTGTAAATAGAAATCCAACCCTGCCAGAGGGGAGCACTACCAGTAATCTTATTTGCCTATTTCCAAGTTTAAGATGATTTTTTTGTTGGCCTATAAAGATAGGTAGTGCTCTAAACCACACATTACCAATGAAGAAACTGAAGCTTTTTGAAGTTAAGTACCTTGCCCAAGGTTATAGTAAGAAACTGAGCTCAGACTAACTCAAGTGTGACTTATTACATAGCTGGCACCGTCGTGATGAACATGTGTTTAGTAAACATGAATTTGGATTCAACTCTCAATGACCGTGGGTAAGGTAATTATTATTTTTTAAAAGATTTATTTATTTGAGAGAGAGTATGTGTGTGAAGAGGGGGAGGAATAGAGAAGGAGGGAGAGAGAGGGGAAAGAATCTTGAGCAGACTCCTGCTGAGTGTAGAGCCATAGTGGGGCTTGATCATGAACCCCAAGACCAAAAGTGGGCCATTCAACTGACTGAGTCACCCAGGTGCCCCAAGCACCTGGTAATTATTGCACCCTTATGTTTTCATCTGTGAAGGGGTGTTGCTAATAATACTTTTTAACTCAGAATGGTGTTGTAAGGATACAGTGAGGTGGCATGTTAAAGCACTATGCATAGTATTTAATACATAACTCTCCCTTTGTAAATGGCAGCTCTTGTCATCCTTAGTAATGATTATACAACCACGTACCACCTACATGTGCTGGGCCTGCATGTGTCTTGAAAATAACAGTCTCTCCACTTTCTCTACCTGGATAGGCCATTGCTGCCTAAGAGTCTGGGCACAGCCAGCACATAAGCTCCAGGAATCAACGTGGCAGGAAACCAACTCTGTCATAATGTTTATCCAGAACCATGATCAGTTTCAGCTGACCCTAGGTATAGGTTGATAATGAATGAAGTACTTGGAAATATGCCCCTTCCCCTGGGAACAAAACAACAGTACAATATATATCATAATATATTTGCACCTGCTGTTTTATAAACTGCCAGACTTTACAGATGCATAGATCCATGATGTTTGTAGCTGGTGTCAATTCTAAAATGTCCTCTAAGTAAAGATAAGGGTCATGCAACATACAACAGAGTAGATTTTCCTTGATGAAAAAATCTAAGCATGACATTCAGTCTTTCCTCTATATCACTGACAATGAATTTTAAATGTCTAGGACTTTTTAAAAAAAGTTTTTATTTAAATTCCAATTAGTTACATACAGTGTAAATTTTAGTTTCAGGGGTACCACATACTGGTTGAATGCTTCCATACCACACCCAGTGCTCATCACAAGTTCACTCCTTAATCCCTATCACCTATTTCATCCATCCCTCCACCCACCTCCCTTGTGTGTGGGTATTATCTTATTGTCTTGCTTTGAGCAGATGAGGTTTTAGAGGCATTCTTATGAATTTTGTCTTTTGGAATTAGAGCCTACTGAACAGTAGAAATTGAAGGTCAGATTACAAAATGGTGTGTGGCTGGTGAATTTACTGATTTTAAAATAAGACTTCCTGTTAAGTTGGAATTTTTTGAGTAGATACTTTACTGAAGACAGTTCTACACTGCCTCCTTATCTCTGAGATGAGAGCCTTATTGAAGTCAGCATATCTATATATAATTACTCAAGTATACCAATAATTTCTCTTTATGCTCTTTTCTTTGTTGTGTGGCAAAGAGGAGCATGGATTCTTGATTTGAAATTCTTTGAGAACACATAAAAATGACTAGCTTTGCCTTCTCAGGATTCATGTGTCAGATTTTTGCATAATCACAAAACAAATGCAGCTCCCAAGCATTACTATTGTGATTAGGAGGAAGGCAGATACTCTAGTGATCAATTCTTCATGATTTGCTTGTTATTATTGATAATACAAACAATATGTCTGTACTCTCTGAGAGCTGACAAGCACCAAGTATATTTTTAAACATGCCAAATGTGTTTAGTACTCCTCCTACATATTTCCTTAAATTTGTAAAATGTAACATTTGTTTTTTTGTTTTATATTTAGAATTATTGCCTTGTAAACTCTTTTACCATACTGTGAACAGTACAAATAAACTCAATTTAGTTTTGCACATAAATTATTGTGAGGAATTGTTATGAAGATCTACTATCAAAGGATTGAACAGTTGTTCCTAGTGGCAATAAAGTGGAATGAAAAAAAAGGGAGCTGGGGAATGGCTCAGTCTAGGGACATTTAAAGGGCACGCAAATGATATCTTGTTAACTCATATTAAGATTCTCTCAAATTTACTTTTACAATGTCTCTCCTTAGCAGAAAGGCTGTAGACAGGCTTAAGTAGGTTAGCTCCAAATTTCTATTCCAGATAGCCTTGACAGCTTTAAAGTAAATATATTTTCTATTTTACTCCTAGTTTTCTCAAGAAAAAAGAGACTTAAGTCACCAGTGAAATATTGCAGAATGTGTTGACTTACAGGAGATAGTTTTCTACTTTTGACTTCTTTGGAAGTTCAGTTGATATATTCTTTCCTGTAGTTTGCCAGGTTCTAATCAAAAGTCAGACTAAGTCAAGAAGAGACTCATGAGTTAATGAAATTCCCATGTATGTTTGTGTCTATTCAGCTTCATAACAGTGATAAATCCTAAACCTTTATTTTTTAAAACCTCTCATGAAGACATACTACGGCGCTAAATGTGGGCTCCTTTAGAAAGTAGTGAAATTATGTTTTAATTGCATAGTCATTAAATGACTAAATTTGCTTTTTCCAAAATACAAATTTTTAAATTAGCCTTCATGACCTTTATAAACATTCTAAGTTAAGGTAGAATGTAAGCAATGCAGTCTCATTAACTTTAATAAAGTTCGATAGAAATTCTAAATTTAAAATACCATCTTCATAAAATAGTGTGTTATTGCCAAAGCATTAAGTAGCATATTGGAGTTTAAAATTATTAAATATTACTAAGTATCCATTTAGAATGAGATTTATTTTATGATTGCAGACACCTCCAAAACAAATTGACAGTCAATTGCAATGCATTTTGAGATGTAAAAGCACCATTAATTACTGTTAATGGTACTTCTCTAATGTATGTAAATACATCATCTGCACCCAAGCTCATGGCAGTTATTTCTTACTTCTTTCTAGACAGTTTAAAGATCTTAATTTATTAATATTCACAACAAGTCGAAAGATAAACACATTGTGTTGAAGCTCTTGATGAATGGTGATTGGGGACATACTGTGTTTGGGCTCAGAGTAGATATTAGCTTGTTGGCGATAACTCATAGCCCTCCTCCTGCAACAGAACCTGGGAGAGAGACAAAGAGTTTGAATGTTATTAAGAGTCTCTAGAAGCACTTTATTCCAGGGGACCTCAGATTTGAAAATTTTATTAGTCTCACCCTACATCTTTTTCCTTATTTGTCCCAGGCATGCTAAACTCAGTGCCTACTCCTTCCATGGTAAGCATTATTTTATATTCCCTTTACTGAATATGATTGACAAGGACTTTTTCAGGAATACATTGGTAGAGCAGTATTTGCTATTTATTATGTCCTTTCATCTCTGCCTGAGCTAGAATATTCATGCTGCTGTTATAACGGGCTTCATGTTGTAAAAGTAATTAAAAAAAAAAAAAAAAGAGAGATTCTGTGTTTTCTAGCAACCTCCCACCCCCAAATCCAAACATAGTGAATGCCATAGAGACTCACAGGTAGGATTTTCACCAATTTAGATAAAACACAACACGTGACACCTGACAAATTTGATATATCAACGTATGGATCCTTCTCAAATGCCACAGGCTATTTAGTAGGAAAGGAAATGCAAATTTTTTGTAACAAAATATTTTGTGGCATTTATTTATTATTTTTTACTTTATATCCTGGTGCTATACTTTCCATCCACATGACTTATTTTATAGCTGGAATTTTTAAATTATTTTTTTTATTGTAGACTGGATTCAATTCCACCCCCATATCTTTTTTAACTTTCTTTGATAGAGACATGTACAGTCAGCTTAGCTTGGTTACTTAATAAAGTCAACAATATTGAATACCAATGAAAATTTTCAAATATTCCTTTTAATTTAGAGTGGCCAGATATAGCAAATAAGAATGTAGAGGCCCAGTTAAATCTGAGTCTCTCAGTTAAACATGAAAAATGATTTAGTATAAATATGTCTCATGTGATATGTGGCACCTAATATACCAAAAGTTTTTTATTATCTGAAATTCAATGACTCATCCTGTGTTTTATCTGGGAACTCTAGCTTGTGAAGAAAGATTGGTGCTTTCTATGAGCATGCAAACTCATACACTAGTTGACTCCTGTAAAATGGTGGTAAAATTAGTGATCTCCCCAAGGCTGTTGGAAAGACTCAACACGCTAATATGAGTAAAGCTTCTGGAACCTTTCCTGGCACTTAGTAAGCACTTATGGAAGCATAAGTGTTTGTCCCTGAGGTGGTTGTCATTTGTTCCAGTGTTAGACACCTTTTTTTTGCTGGAATCCTACTGATACATATCTGTTAAGATGTAAAGGAATCTTCCCCATGCAGTTGACAGAAACTCTGCCAAAATACAGTTTGGCCAAAGTGACCGTTGACTGAAACACAAGTTTAAAGTGCTGGAGTATTTATAGGCATTGAAAAGAGCCACAGTGATGGCAACTTTTGCTTTTGCATTTTATAGAGACATTTTTTATATTTATTGTGATATGTCAAGTTTGCTCTGGAACGTATATACATGCTTAAGTACAGAAGTACGGGAAGGATAAAGGAGACAGATAAGAGCCAAGGTGCTAGTCACAGTTGATAATAAAATGAAGGTAAGCAGTGGGAGAGTACAGGAGTTCCCATTATACCAGATGGAAATTCACCATGGTGGTGGTGGATGTTTTAATTTGACATTAGCTAGTTTTCCTAATTATTAATTTGTTATCCCCTAAGAAATATCAAGTACTGGGCACCCCTGCCTCCTGTCCCTGCTCTGAAAGTCCATGAAGAAATCAGAGTAGGCTCTGTTGCAATGCAGTAACAAATGACATCAAAATCTCTTTGGCTTAACCAACTGGGGTTTATTTCTTAACCTTGCAAGGCCCACAGTGGTTCGGGTGACTCTCTAGGGCTTCTCTCCTTCAGAGGGTGGCTCATCATTTAGTCCACCACTGTCTTGTGGCAACTTTATCTGAAGACTTCAGGTTTGCCACAATTGCAGAAGAGAGACATGGACACATTACCACTGACTCAGCCTGTAGCCCAGAACTGGTTATATGTCCTTGTCCAGCTGCAAAGGGGGTTCAGAAACATAGTATTCCATGTGTCCAGCAACACATACCTTTTAGGAGAGGACCCAGAACGATTTGTACTGGTTTTCCGCACTAGCAAATGTCACTGATTTATTGTGCTATTTCTTTCTCCCAGAGCCCAGAAGCAATGTCAGAATATTCTCTATTGCATGGCAGGCAGTAGTTGGCAAACAAAGCTGGCAAGAGAGCTGAAACCCATTAGCCATCAACTGTATCTGTCTCCTAAGCCAGTGCAAACACCTATTGCGGTAGGAATTTGGATTTGTGCATAATGATCAGCATTTTAGAAATTAGTAGAAATAGGTTCTTATGATAGCTTCTATCACAGGCTCATACATATTGATTTGAATTTACCATCACTCCAGGCTCTGTTTGATTTGGGCAAAGGTGTTTTTCAGATATGCCAATTTATCAGTCTTGATTATTATATTTTTAAAATGTTTTTCCAATTTACCTGAAATTTAACTCCACTCTAGCCTTATTCCCATACAACAAAAATATTAGAAGTTTTTCATAGCTGTGACAAAGAGGGAAGAAACTTATGAAGTACAATAAAAGTTGAAAATTGTTTTTTGATCCTGGCAAAAAAATGATGGCATCAAAGATTTTTCCAGCTCAAGGCAATCTTGTCAGTGATACCTTAAAATGCTACTCGTTGAGAAATTCAGATCAGCCCCAAATGGAGCCTTGCCATTTCAGTTCAGTTTTTGCTTAGATGGAATTTTCTGGTGGGTGACACTTTGTCCCAATTAACGGTGGAAGGACATAGTGTCAAAATTTTCTCAAGTCAGAGATAGGAATGAGATGGCAGTAAAATATGGCTCCTGGAAGACTGGAGAATAGTAAAGAAAACCTTTTGAAATGGGGAATTACGCTTCAAAATGCTTCAATGTAGTTGGTTGCTCATACAAGTCCTAATCAACAAAACTTGTTTTCTTTTAGATAGCTATTGAGTTCAAGGTAGACACTGTGAAGAATATCAAATTATGAGTATAGTATTTTCTAAACATAAAATTTGAGACATTAAAGAATATGACCTATAATCAAATATTTATGTATTTTTAGAATTAAAGAGTAAGAAGAGCTAAAGCAGGAGAAATCACTCAAGGTCAGAGTAGAGGTTTGTATGAGATAAACAGTGCGTTCTCAGTTGATTACACGCGGCAGGAGGGGAGAGAAGATGAAGCCACCCCACACTGAGGTCATAGGCATTTAGTCAGAAGCTGGTGGGGTTTTTTTTGTTTGTTTGTTTGTTTTTGCTTCTTTCAATAAATACCAAACTTTCCTTGAAATCTTAGTGATTAGAGAAAAAAAAAATGACCAGTATCAAAGAGTAAAATACAAAACATCATTTAATTCTCACAGCCTATCGATTTAAAATGGCCTTCAGTTAATTTCTAATTGCAATCTCCTGATACTTATTTTAAAAAGCAATTAAAATAGATGCAAAAACATATCAATCTGACATTGAATCATAGCCACTTTAAATTCATTTAGTCAATGGAGGTATTTAATGATCTCCTGAGAACAAACATTTTGCTTTCTTTTATAAGATTACTCATAGTTTCTAATTGACAGGACCTATATTTAGCATTTAATGTATGGTTTTTCAAACCACAGAGGTTAATATACAAATGCATTTTCATTGTTTAGAATTCAGCCACTGCAGAAATAGTGTCCTCGGCACCCCATCCCACCTCCACTTTCCCTTCCATCATTCTTCTCCAACTGTTCAAAGTTAAGTGTGAGTTTTTTTTAGCACCTTCCCTGTTTATTTTGCTGAAGCCTAATGCTTATAGATCATCAGGAACACAGTTGAATTCCAGGGTAGGTTTGTTAGCCTGCTACAGCAAGGGTGAGTATATACCAGGAGAAGTGTGAGTGTCTCAAAAGGAAGGTGTGGAAAGGAGTACTAGAAGTTATCCAGGGCTGGAATTAGTCATGGGGTAGTCTAGGTATTGGTGAGAATGTCAACTAAGCAGTTTCTGCAACATAGTTGCTTGGTCTATGAGGAGAACGCATAGCTCTGAATGAACTAGTAAGAGTTTAAGCTTTATCTGTAAATATGGCTTGGTTAGGTACAGCTTACCTGTTTTTTGAGTCATAGTGCAGGTTTATAAGTTACTGTTGATACTTCCCAAGTAATACCTATGTAAGACAACTGGTGAAACATACTAGATCTACCATATATTCCAATCTTTTTACCTTGTTCTTATGAAGCAACGCTGAAATCAAATGTCAGAGTTACTTTCCTATTTTAAAGCATTAATGTTAGTTTTATTTATTTATCATAAAGCTATTAAAAAGAGTTAGAAAAATGCTTTTAGATTAGATTTTTATTTTAAAATCATCTAAGGGATAACCATTTCAGTGTTTTGAATGAATGAACAAGTTATATTCTTGAGGGAGGGCAAGACTGAATGGGATCCAGGGATCTAAGGAGCCCCGGAGAATCTAGCTTGGCTTTGGAAAATCTGATTTGGGTACTCGAAAGGGGATTGTGGCTGCTGTTCAGAGAAGATTTTAAAACCAGGGAAATCAGTATGGTGACTATTATGATAGAAGTTAGAGAGGATGGGACTGGATCTAGGACTGATAGAGTAAGGTGGGCAGATTTAGGAGATATCCAAAAGTACTGCAGCAGTGCTTTGATAGTCTTGTTAGACCAGTGGGGAATAGGGGAGTGAGGGATATCCAAGATACCTCACATGTTTCTAACATGTACTAGTGTATCAATAGTGGCTGAACCCATACAGAAAAGTGGGAAAAACTGGAAAGCACTGGGTTTTGTTGAAGCAGGATGGGTGTTGCTCCATGGGCAGGGAGTTCATCATCACAGTGAGATAACTCGCCTTTTTGTTTGTGCCTTGACAGAAAATTGACAAAATATCTCCCCATATTCTCTGTCGTCTTCTACTGACAGCAACTATGTAGGGGCTTCTAGGCAAGTATCATCTCCATGTTAGAGAAAGAAACCAGGATTAACTGAATGCTTAAGTGACATACTGAGTCACAAGACTATTAAGTGACAAACCTTCCCTTAGAACTTGAGTCTTTTGATTTTATTTCTGTTTTCTATCCCTTCCTTTGCCTTTTCTCCAGTAAGCTGTGAGAGCCTTTTGCTTCCTCTCCTTTGTCTTAAATCCTCTTGACATGATAAGATCTGGTGAGTTAACAGTGAGGAGAAAAAAACATTCACTTAAAAACGAAGATAAAGGGACTTCCACATCTGGGAAGATGGAATAGATGTACTTGCTTTTCTTCTCATTAATTCCAACTAAAAACCCTGGGTATTATATTAAACGAACATAAACAGATTTTGTAAGGTGCAAGGAAGAGGTTGAACAGCCAGGAACCTGGAGACAAAAGAAACAATACAGTAGTGAATTCCTTAGCTTTTATTTTTACCTTAGATATCCTAGCTGTGGGACTAAAGAAGCCAGGAACCCTTAAACACCAAAGGCCCAGACCAAAAAAAAGTCCTAACAAAAGCCTGTTGTCTCTAGCCAAAGGATTAGGAAAGAGTCAGTCTAGCAATGTAGGAAACTTCTAGACAGTATCTGCTCTACTCCAGCCAAACTCCACATACAAACAAAAAACTAACCCACATTGTAGCCCCACCCCACTTCCAGCAGCAAAAGTCATATGGGGAGCCTAGACTTCTAGCCTCACTGGGCTGTATGAAGCACCCCAACTTCCTTACAAGGTTAGTGTCAGAGAAGGACAGATATGGAGCTGGGACTTTCATAGCCACTTGTCATAACAACTTCAAGTAGGGAGCCTGGATTCCTACCCACAAGCAGTAAAGAGGTACTCCTTTCTTCCTTGAGGGAGTAGCAACAGAGGAGGACTAATGGAAAGTTAGGACCTTCACCACTGCTCAGCTGTAACAAGGCCACATTCTCCTGGTCATGAAAAGGTGGCACCATGTATTTCAAGTGCTGAAAGGAAAGAATTACCAAGACAGAATTCTATGTCTAGTGAAAATATTCTACAGGAATAAGGAGACAAGGAAAACATTCTCAGATGAAGGAAAGCTATTCATTTACATCTTTATTTTATGAAGCTAGTATTGCTCAAAGCTAGTATTGCCAAAACAATAGAGAAAAGAAAATTGCAGACCAACATCCATAATAAATACAAATGTAAAGATTTTTAATGAAATGTTAATAGAATTCAGATTTAAACCTTAATTTTTTTTTTTTTAAGATTTTATTTATTTACTCATGAGAGACACACAGAAGCAGGCATAGGCAGAGGAAGAAGCAGTCTCCCATAGGTAGTCTGATGCAGGACTTGATCCCAAGACCCCAGGATCACACTCTGAGCCAAAGGCAGACACAGAACCACTGAGCCACTCAGGTTTCCCGAATTCAATAGATTAAAAAAAAAAATGAATTATGAACAGTGACCAAGTGAGGTTTACTTGAAAACAAAATGATGTAATCCACCATATTTATAGGCTAAAAAAGGAAAAATTACATGATCCTATCAATTCCTACAGAAAAAGCATATGGCAAAATTCAGCCATTCAAGATAAGAATCCTCACAATACTAGAAAAAAAAGGGGGAACTACCTTAATTTCATAAAGAATGTCTACAAAAAACCTCATAGATCACATCACACTTAATGGTGAAAGATGGGATGCCTTCTCCTTAAGACTGGAATAAGACAGTGGCTAGTCTCACACTATTTAACATAGTATTGGAGCAGCTATTAATCTATTGGGGCACAGTAAGTCAAGAAAAGGAAATAAAAGGAATATATAAATTGAAAAGGAAGAAATGAAAATGTCTTTGTTTGTAGATGACTTAATTGTCCACATAGAAAGCCCTAAGGAATCTACCCTAACTCCCCCACCAAAAACAATTTCCAGAAATAATAGATGAGTTCAACAATGCTGCAAAGTACAAGATCAGCATATGCAAACCGGTTATTTTTCTTGTTACTAGCAATGGGCCTGTGGCCACCAAATTAAAAAAAAAACACTATTATTAACAAGCACTCAAAAAAATGAAATGTTTAGAGGTAAATCTCAAAACATGTATAGGACTTACATGTTGAAAACTATAAAATGAAAAAAAAAAGAAAACTATAAAATGCTGATGAAAGAAATGAAAGAGCTAGATAAATGGGAAGACCTACTATTTCCATTCATTGGAAGACTCATTATAGTGAAGATAATCAGTTCTTCCAAATTGATACACAAATTTAATGAAATTCCTGTAAACATCTCAACATATTTTTTATAGATATAGGTAAGATTATTCTAAAATTTAGTATAAAGGCAAAGGAAATAAGAGAGCTAAAACAATTTTGAACAAGAAGAGTAAAGTGTTAGGGATCATTCTATCTATTTTTAAGCTTATTATATAAGTCCAAAAATTATGAATATGTGTTATTGACAGAGATATAAACACATAGATCTGTTGTATAGACACAACAGATAGAGAACTCAGAAACAGACCTGTTCAAATATGCCTAACTGATTTTTTTTTTTACAAAGTTGCAAAAGTAAATGGGCTAGAGCAATTAGATATCTGTAGGCAAAAATTTAGAAATCTTAACCTAAATCTTACATATTGAACAAAAATAATTCAAATCTATCAAAAACTTGAATATAAAATTCTAAAACTTTTGAGGAAAAAAAAAGGAAGAAAATCTTCGGGATCTGTGTCTAGATAAAGAGTCCTTAGACTTGACAAGAAAAGTCTAAGCCATAAAGGAAAAGTTGATAAATTATACTTCATCAAAATTAAAAACTTTTGCCCTGTGATACACTCTGGTAAGAGGCTGAAAAGATGAGCCACAAATAGAGGACTATTACCCCAAATTTATTATGAAGTCTCAAAATTTAATAGGAAAAACTGGCTAGCAATCCAATCAGAAAATGTGCAAAAAGTATGGATGGACATTTCTTCAAATAATCACATGAAAAATGTTCTACATTATTAGCCAAAAGGAAAATACAAACTAAAACCACAGGAAATATTTCAACACACCTATCAGAAAGACTAAAATAAAAAGTGGCAACTCTAAAATGCTGGCAAGGATATGGAGAAAATGAGTCATATCATCCATTTTGAGTTAATTTTTGTACAAATTATAAGGTTTAGGTCAAAGTTTAGGGAGGGGGCTATGAATGTCCAATTACCTCAGTATAATTTGTTGAAAAATCTACCCTTCCTTTATTGAATAAATTTTTGGATCTTTTCTAGTGAGAATGTGACATAGTATAGTCACTCTGGGAAACACTTTAGTAACTTCTTAAAATCTAAATATGCAACTACCATACAATCATATATTTGCATTCTGGGGCATTTAACCCAGAGAAATATAAACTTAGATCTACACAGAAACCCATACCTGAATATTCAAGGCAGCTTTATTCATAATAGCAAAAAAATAAAATAAAAATCTAGATGTTCTTCAGCAGGTGAGTGATTATATGAACTGTGGTACATTACATCATGGAGGTTATTTGAGATTTGAAAGAAATATTAGTACGTACAAAAACTTGCATAAATCTCCAGAGAAGTAATGCTGAGTAGAAAAAAAAGGCCAATTTCATAAGGTTACATGTTCTGCAATTCTGTTTCTTTAACATTCTTAAAATGACAAAAGTCTAGAAAGGGAGAACAGAGTAGTGGTTGCCAGTGATTAAGGATGGGTAGGGAAGAGGGGCAGGAGAGGAATGGGTGTGGCTATAAATGGACAGTGCAAGGCCCCTGTGGTAATGAAAATGTTCTTGGGAGAAAAGACACACAAAGGTAAACACTAACTGGGGCAGTAGGTTTATTTTTGTAATTGTTATTTTAGGTACAGCATGTGACTGTAGTCATTGTTTCTGTATTCACGCCCATTGGTGTTTAGAAACTAAAAGTGTGGTATAATGAAATTAGATAATGTATTCTCCTCCAACCTCTCTTGCCAACTAACTTGTGACCTTGATTGTGTTCTTCATGTCTGCTGGAACTTCGGCTCCTCTGGAGGCTCTGCAGTGATAAAGCTCCGAGATTCCTTCCAGCTGTAGAATTTGATAGTTTCATGTTTCAATGCATCAAATGCATTTCAGCATCTCAAAAGTATTCTCAGACATGCAAGAGTGCATCTGTTAGGTTATTTATCTTATTTCATCAAGCATGGGTTATTTTAATGCATGGAACATAACATTTCTTTTCCACAATGACAAAGTCAGAGACCCCAAATCCTCCTCCTTGCAGTTCTTTAAGTACTTTTGATTACTGCTTGTGCCTCTGAAGACTTGGCTTTGCATTGCTCATGGAAAGCTGTTGAAAAGGACTCACAACAAATGTTGGTTGAAAGGGAATTGGAGGTTTTAGGGTAAAATGTATTGCTGAGATTGCTTTTTAAAGTGTAATTTACCGTGGTTTTACCTCCTCATGAATTCTTCGGTATCATCTGAGGCATAGTTCACTTCATGAACCAACTTTTTTTTTTTTTTTTTTTTTTTGGTTTGCATCACAAGTTGATGGAACTTAACCCATAGTGGGTTGTAATTCATATGAAACTTTGTAATCTGAAAACCCATTTTCTGAACTTTTAAGTATCTCTTGTGAACCCATAAATCCCCTATTACTCTTCATCTAAATTGGCTTTATCCAGTGCTCCCGGTTGATTTTCTCTAAGTCCTGGAAAGGTTGCTGAGAGGTACAATTTCTCAGGATGGTTTTCATGGCAATAAAGATGGAACTACCTCCTTTTCAATGCCAAAATCAGGCATTGTCTTCTCTTATGCTCTGTAAGGTTGGGAAGAAAATATATAGTTAGGTGACTTTGAGATCTGTACCTTACCTCTTTCTGAATTAACGGACACTTATTAAATATTGTCTGCTATCAGAGAAGGTGAATAGAGTGTGTGCTTGCTTTATTTCTATGGAGACTAGTGGCTTTGAAGTCAGAGTAAGATCTTTATCTTTTCATAATCTGGGGTAGCACCAGTGTCCTTTCTCCTTAACTTTTGTAGTTTATAAATTCTGTGGTCCTTGATTTGAGCTTTTTGGGAACAGTACAAATTAGATGTAAGTTATTTATTACTATGGGCATAGAAACACCATGGTCAGAATTTGCAAAGCTAAAATTTCTCTTTCCACTATTATAACGACCTAATATAATATTTAGACTGTTATATTCTCATAGAAATGTAGTCTTGGGAAAGAAATAATACCTGTAAAACAAGATGTATATTATAGTATATTTGAATATCATCTCTTGATTACTTATGTTTTCAAAGGCATTTTTATGCTTTGAAAGCTGTGGGTTTAATGTACTATATGTATTGGCATCAGGGGAACCAAAATGAAATATCAGTTTGATTTAGGGTTGCTATGGAGAATATTTTAATGTTTCAATTCAATAGTTTATAATATATTTATACATACATACTTGAGCAGACTTCTAGTTTGGTGAATGTGTTTTAATTGACTATAAGATATAATAATAGCCACTTGAGGGAAAAAAGCCAATAAACAAAAAATTTTTTAAAATTTTATTTACAACTGCATAAGAGAAAGCAATTTAATAGAGTTGCATACTTTTTTTCTGCAGAGAAATCTTTTTGTGAGGTTTTTGATATGTCTACTAATATTCAGTATTCATCCTTTGATATATTGCCTTCATCCTTTGGTATTTATAATTGCTGTGATGTGAGGTATCATGGCCAGCATCTAATTACCTCTAATTATCAAGTCACAGGTAGAATGACCTTGCTGTAGTCACATCATTTTGTCCCGGGTATGATATGCCCTTATACTATCTTCTAAGGCTTTCCTAGAACAGGCCCTACTATAAAGGTTTGGTTTTAAGAGTTAAAACAACAACAACAACAACAACAACAACAACAAACCCCAAGAGTAGTGAATAGCAGTTAACATCTAAATTAGGATGAGCCACGTGATTTTTCTCAGGTACCCCAACTCTTATGTCTGAAGGGGAAGAGAAACTCTCATTTATTGAGAATCTGCTTCATACTGGGCACTATGCTAATCTGGAAATTATATTCAACTGTAGAATAATATACATTTGTGTTTATACTTACTATTTCTAACTAATTTTTTGCAACAACTTTCTAGACCAAACGTTTTTGTTTGGGTAACATTGACTTTTTAAAAAGATTTTATTTATTTTAGAATATATATGAGGTGGGAGTAGGAGGGGATGGAAGGAGAGAGGAAGAAGCAGACTCTATTGATTGCAGAGCTGATTGGGGTTCAATCCCCTGACCCTGAGATCATAACCTGAGCTGAGACCAAGATTTGCATGCTCAACTGACTGAGCCACCCAGGTGCCCCTGGGTAACACTGACTTTTACGTATTTTGTTTTGGAGGTGAAGCTAGTGTTTTGATTATTGTTATAGCTATTGTTCTTACTGCCAGTCATGACCACCTGGGTCCTAACTTGACCAAGAGAGTGGCTCACCTGGAGAGACAGACATGGCAGCTTCAAGTAGAGGCTGTCATGTCTGTCTGGGGCAGTGAGATTGGATGGGACTTGTATTAATTTCCTAGGGCAGCCAAAATGATGAACTTAGTGGCTTAAAACACAGGACTTGCCCCTCTGGTGATTCTGGAGGCCACAAAAGGGTGTGAGCAGGGTCAAAATCAAAGTGTGAGCAGGGTCACATGCCCTCTGATGGCTTTAGGGGACAGTCCTTCTTTGCTTCTTCCAGGTTCTGGTGGCTCCTGCTGTTCCTTGGCTTGTGACACCCTAAGTCCAGTCATCACCTCTGTCTTCCCCTATTTGTCTCTGTGTTCACATCCCCCGCCCACCTTTCTCCTCTGAAAATACCAGCAACTAGATTCAAGGCTCACCCTAAATCCTGGATGGTTTCATCCCAGTATTCTTAATTAATTATATCTATAAAGACCCCAGGATCAAGTCAGAGCTAACGCCACACCACAAAGCATGGGATGAGACCACTTGATTTTCTCAGATTCTTCAGGTGTTTACACCTGTTTGTACCCCTCCAATACCAGCTGTGCCCCCGAGCAGACCGCTAAAATTCAAAGTTCTCAGTGCAAGAGCCTTTTTTGACTCTCCGTCTCTTCTTCCCACCCCTTTGTCTCCTCTGTCTGGGATGCCCACACTCAGAAAGTTAAAGAATTATACAGGGTGTGAGTCCCCAAAGGTGGAATCATGAGGTTCCATTTCAGAAACTGCCAAGGGTAGGGCTCTCCCCAGAACCTATATTCCTTTGCTTTGGAGTATCTCCTAACTATTTCTAGCTTGGGGTATGTGCTGCTTCTTTTCTCCTGCTATATCTTCTGAGCACAGAGGAGCAGATATCAAAATGGTATACTGACACTTACGAGGTTAAAGTGTTAGCTCGGACAGCCGCACAGAGCATCAGGAACAGTACTGTGATAAGAACCTCAATCAGCTGATATCCTGGTGGATCATTATCTCCTGAATTATTTTGCTACACGATTACACATGAACTGTCGAGCTTCAAAAATAAACCACTATGGCAGGCCAGGAGGGAACAATATGAGCAGTCATTTAGAATGTGCCGCTGCAGAGAGAATCACTAAATGGCAGTTCTTTGAAACCACTTTACCAAACTATAGTTTGTATATCTGCTGTAACTGCTCCTTATAATAAGCCATAGCAGCTACACTCTCATTGCTTGTTCTAAACACCCAGTTCCGAAACCACCATTTTAGGAGGATATTCTTGGGAGAACACTGAACATCATTTCTAGGCATTTCCAATTCTACATAATTAGAATAGAAAGACTTTCAAGTCGGCTTCAGGTTTTAGCTTGTTATATAAATAAGTTCACAGGAATCTCAAATGCTTTACAGAAATCTGACAGCAACTATAAAAGGCTTTTGAACATTTTTGTTGCCAAAGTCCCAGGGATTGCTGGAATCTTAAATAGCCCATTTTAAGCTCCAATTCAGAAGCTTTTTGTCATGTTTAATAATGTGGTGAATAATTCCTTTTCTGTTAGTCGTTTCCTCTTTTATAATCCACAAGGATCTTTGAGCCATAGAATGGATATTTTCTGGAGCTATAAATTAAAAGTCCTTTGGATCCCAAACTTAAAATGGCCTTTTAATGTACCACTTCTGTAAATCCATTTATCTAGGCCTAAAGATTCATTAAAATCCATTTAAATGGAAGCATTATATAGGTATGTGTCCAATTCAAGGGGTGCTCGTTTTGAAATGAGAATATCCCAGAAGACATTAGATATTCCTACATACAGTAGGAAGTTTAATAGGAACAAAGTTATTTTATTTGTAGAGGATATTAAATATTAAAACTACCTTTCTTTTCTTGTCTCCCCCCCTTTTTTTAAAGTATAGAGTAGTTAGAAGTTTAGTCTAGGGTCCAGTAGAGAGTGTTGGAGAATGTTGGGTCTCTAACCATTGGAGTGGAGTGTTCATTAAGTCTGTGAACTTGAATAGGGAAAAAAAATTACATTTTTATTTACACTAACCCCTAACTAGAGCGTAGCATTTCTTTCAAGTTTGGTTATAGGCATAGGATCAGAGTAACATTGGCACAACTTGTGACATTGAGACCAGAAGAAATCATAGATAGTGCTTAATTGTATTATAGTTCTTGCAAATATCTCAAAATATCATTTGGCTTATTATTGCTTTCGAGATAAAGTAGTTATTAGACCTGTTATTGGTCTCATTATTTAGTATCTGAATAAATAAGTACATGTTACTATATCACAAATATGTTTTAAAATATTCTGATAGCTATATTTCAATTTAATTTGTATTCTTTGTAATACTTTATACTTTTTTTTTTTTTTTTTTAATTTTAAAGTAGGCTCCACACTCAGGCTGGAGCCCAACATGGGGCTTGAACTCATGAGATTAAGACCTGAACTGAGATCAAGAGTCAGGTGCTTAACCAACTGAGCCATCCAGCTCTTCCTTACCAAATACTTTTTAATTAAAAAATATTATTCTTAGAAATAGTACACAGACTTCATCAGGTTATCAAAGGGGTCCAGGTACACACACATACACATATGCACATACATTATGCTAGAACCAAGAATGAATGTAGAATGAATGGAGAGACCTGGCATTCATTGTGCAAATGTTGGATATTAGGCACTTTGAATAGATGGTGTCCTTAAGTCTTTCCACCAACTTTATAAGGAGAGATCATTATCATTGGCATTTTACAGATGCTACATCAAGGACTTACAGCAGTAACCAGCCTCCATGATGGCCTCCAATGATCCTTGCCTTTTAATATTCATCGCTTCGTGCAGTCCCTGCTCACAGTGTACCCGATAGGCCTCTTTGACCACAATGATACAGTGAAAGCAACATTGTGTGACTTCTGATACGAGGTCATAAAAATTTTTACTCATTGGGGGGGAAGCTAGTTACCATATTGTGAGAACATTTAAGCAGCCCTGTGGAGAGGTCCACATGGCAAAGAATGAGATCTTCCAACAGCTACCACAACCTTCACAGCCTTGTAAGTTATCTTTAGGGTGGCTCTTCCAGGCCCAGTCAAGCCTACAGGTTGTTCCAGACATAGTGGACATTTTGACTCCTACTTCCAGAGAAACCCTGAGCCAGAACCACTGATCTAAGCTACTTCCAAAATTCTTGACCCACTGAACCTGTGTGAGATCATTGTTTATCGTTGTTTTAGGTCCCTGGATTTGGAGTATGGTTTGTTTAAATAGAAGTAGATACCTGATATTCAGGGCTTATGTAACTTTTTCAGGGTTGGAGGACTAGTAAATGACAGAAGTAGGATGGGGACCCAGCTGCAGTGATAAAGAGTGCTATTTTCCTTCACTTAGCAAGACAGCAGTGTTCTGAGACAGAACCCTATACTCATTCTCCTTTTCCTTCATTACTCCTTTTCTTTCTTCCCCTCGCACACCATAGATAGGCAGTACTTGACATCTATTTCCTATTTGATCCCCTTAACTTCTTAAGGGAAATTAAGCAGTGTTACAAAAACACCTGATAAAATTTATTAAACAATTAATATGTTCTAAACAAGTTTTTAAGTGTTGAAATCGATCCCAATAAGAGTCACAAATGTTGCACTCTTATCACCCTAATGTGACAGGAAGCAAATGAAATTTTCTTTGATCTTCACAATAACCTTGCCAGATAGGTAGGCTAGTGACATGTCCCCATTTTATAGATGATTTGGCTGAGTTCACTGTTAAAAGGACTTGCTAAAGCAACATGGTTTTTCTGTGTTAGAAGCAAAAGTAGAACCTGCTACCCCTGATTGGAGTTAATCTCCTATCCCACTGATATGAAAGTATTAAAAGATAAAAGAAGAGTCACCAGGCTAATTTGTACAGCATTTATTTGAAGTAATGCTTTCTCTGCTTTTGTAGATATGAAAATATCTGAAGCCTTTACATTTCTTTGGAAGAACTTGGGTAAAGACCATCTTAACATTTGAATTTATATTCCCAATTTAGGGGGTGGGGGAGAAGCAATGTGCATTGGAAGGTGAATTGATCTCTGGATTATCCCTTGACCTTTTGGTGACATTAAAATGAAAGAAAACTAAATGAAATGTTATATCTCCACAGCATTCTACGCCAACTGATATAAAAATGTAATTTAAATACCAAACACCAACTTTCCCTGTTGCTCTTCTGTCTGATTTTTAAATAACATTTTCATTATTGTTTCTATAGTAGATTAGCCTGCTAGTTAGAAGGAAAACTCAAAACAAAATACATTTAAACTTTTATTTGAAAGATTGGGTGCTGTAAGAATTATAGTAAATTACTTAGCTGATATACACTAATATTGAAAATATAAAAAAATCCTTTATAAATACCTCATTTAAAAATTTATTTCCACTCAGTAAAATGTGCATAGCATCAAGAGACTTAGAAAAGAGACAGATAGATAAAAATAATAATGCATTTTTCATATCACATTCATATAGTTAATTTACCTAGTTTTTTCAAAACTTCTAGAAGTCCTTAAGAAGATGATCAGTAGTCCAACAGAAAAATAGCCATAGACCATTGTGACATGCTATACTTTCCAGAAATGGTCACAACTATATTTCAAGAATCTGGTGGAATGTGGTAGAACAAGTATGTTCTATTAGAATCTTGATAGGCTCTGTTAAGATATGGAGTCTATTTGCCTTTCTCTCTCTTTTTTAAAGATTTTATTCATTCATGAGAGACACAGAGGAGAGAGAGAGAGAGAGAGAGAGGCAGAGACACAGGCAGAGAATCAGGCTCCATGTGGGGAGCCTGATGCGGGACTTGATCCCAGGTCTCCAGGATCACGCCCTGGCTGAAGGCAGGAGCCAAACTGCTGAGCCACCCAGGGATCCCCTATTTGCCTTTCTCTTATACCTAGGTAGGACTTTGTGACTGCCTCTATGAATAGAGTGCACTTAGTGTGGGCATTATTCTGTATCTGTCCATCTTCCCTGTCCCCTCCCTATCTTGGAATACATTTCCCTGGAATCCAATCACTGTGTGATGAAGGAACCCTAACCATGTGAAGAGGATGGCCATGTGATATAAGCTATAACCCCAACCATGGGTTAGGGGCTCTGCTGCTCAGAGCCAGCATCAAATATGAGATGTCCTAAGGCCTGTCTTAAAAACTGGTTAAATCAGTTTACCTACAATAATTTCCCAAAATGAAACTCACCTCATTATAATCTTCAGTTATATCTGCAAAATCTGTTCACAGCAACATTCTGATTAGTGTTTGATTGAATGGGTTGGGACTATAGTTCAGCCTAGCCAAGTTAACACATTAGAAACCCGTCACAGACATCATGAAGATGTCCTAATTTGTAAATAAACATAGATATATCTGTATAGATAAACATATCATATAAATATATAATACATATGTTTATAAATACACACGCACACACTCCTTGCATTAGGTATATACTTCTCTCATTCTGTGATGTAACTCGAAGATATAATTCTAGGAAGGGTCGGGTGGCAGTCCTCTATAATGATAACTCATGGGTTATAAAACTTTGACATTGTTAATGATACCTTACTTTTCGTAATCTATCTCTCAAAACATTGGCACAAAGTAGAGTTTGTTCAAGATGTTACATTTGATATTTCACATCTCTAAAATTGTATTTTCAAGGGAAGTCCTTAAAGTTAAACAGCTTTGCTTTGCTTGTATTAGCTTGACTGTCACAAGGCAATTCAGGTTGTCTTGGCTTGTATGGATTCATGAGAGAGGTATTGATTAGTTTATTTATTTTTTAAAGGTCTTACAGAAGTGCTTGATGGAGGGCAAAATATTATTTTTAAAGAGTTAAAAGCATGACCTTATTACCCATATAGAATAAATATGTACCAAGTTTTAATAAGTCTCTAAAGAGGAAACCAATGCAATGCAGGAGCATTCTGAGAAACTGGGTACTCGGGTACTTACAGGCTTTGTTAAAAATGAGGAGGGGGAGAATATGTGAATGAAATTCTAGATTAGGTACAAGATTGGTCAATATTCTATAGAGCAATGAAATAATAATCTTTGTGATTGTCTTTTGTATTAGACAAAAATTTGCAAGTTAACCTGTAACTTTATAGTGGGTGTATAATAATCAAAAAGTGCCTAGCAAATTTACACACAGGTCCATCCTCTTAGAACAATTAAATCTTTAGATAGGCTTCTAAAACAAGATGCTGCTATGATATTGAAAGGACATGCTATATATCACCATTGCCATGCTCACCTTGTTTCTGATTTTATGATAATTTTTTTAAACAAGGGCCATATTCATATCATAATAGCTGCCACAATGAAATTCTTACAAAAGTCCGTGTGTCAGTATCTTAGAAACATTAAGGTATAAAAAGTATATCAATCTCTCAATTTTTTCTTGAGATTATTCTAAAACAATGAGTATAAATTAGCAAAGAAGGTGGGAAGAGTAAGTTGTGAAAATATAGTTGTCCACTAATACCACGATTTTTATCATATGTTTTCACTCTCTAAATTGGGAAACTGTTGGAAAAAATAACCAATTTTGGTTACTTTCTAGGTGACCTAACTTGTAAATACAATTGAGTAAGATAGATTCCAGAATTAACCCGATAGAGAAATTTGAAATTAGACCTTATCTGCTACTAATCTTAATTCTGCTGTGGTCAAGTATACTTGGGACTGTATTCAGTGAGGTTATTCTGGTTTCATTAACATTTTGTCTAATTTTCCCCCAAACATCTACTTTTCACTTGTCTTTGCATTTACCATTTGCCAATGTCACACAGTGAACTAAGATTCTTAAATGTAATTGACACTCATTTTCAAGGAATAAGCGTTTCGTCATGAAGGGTATTTTTAGGTTTATGGTAAATTTGTTCTCAATTTTAGTTTGTTCTTCAGACAAATAGTGTAATATATATTGTTCTTCCTTATTCTTATTGAATATTTTCTACTAAATCTGTCTTTTTATGATTCTAAAATGCCAGCTTCAGTTTTTTTATTAATTCATACTGACCCTGTGCAGAGCTGTCTATCTCAACTTAATGACTCTTTATAATATATGGATGGCATTCCCCTGCCATTAATGTTTAATGAATTGGCTCCTGATCCAATAGAGTCTAATAAAGGTAATCACTAGAATACATTGTCTTTTTGCAGTGCCCTAGAAACTTTTTATATTCCCTATTGTATACCTTTGGCCCATAGTCTCCTTTTTGGCCTCTTCCAGTGCACTTTCTCTCAACCTCTTTTTCATTATTTAGTCCAAATATATACATTTCTACACTTAATTTTTTTCCGGGTCAGAATGACAGTCTTCTGTATGGAAACTTTAATAAGTATCAGCCCACATGATTGCTGAAGAGAAAGGAAACCTTTCTAAATACAGAAAGAATATAGATGTATTAATATGCAAGGTAAATATTTTAAAAAGAAATCAAGGATTCTTCTTATAGGATATATCTGTAACCCATTGGTTTCTTTGCATACTCTGAATTTGAGGCATGTGTTTAAAGACAAAATTTGGGTTTTAGAATTAGGTGGTAGTAATGGACACATAACTTTGGTATGTAAAACTAAAAAAACACTGAATTTAATACTTTGAAAAGGTAAATTTTATGACTCATAAATTCTATATATGTATGTATATGTGTGTGTGTGTATCTTAGTAAAAATATTGGGACAGAATAAGTTGAAAGAGCAAAGCTAAGCATCTTCTGACATGACAAACACACATTTTCCCTTTTACTCACTAATAAATCAACTCTTTCCATATCCCCAGTAAAAGGGATTTTGGTGTGTTTGGGAAATCGATCTGACATTTGTTTGTCACTAAAGAACCTAAACCAAATCCATATTTACACCAGTGTGCACTTTTTAAAGTCTTCCTTCATTAGGACATTTTGATCCTGAGGGAGTTTGGCTCTGACATCCATCACTTCTGAATAGCCAGCTAGCCTCTGTTTCAGATACAAACTCTGTTCTTGGAACTCAACTGATTTCCGACTATCTGTGGTATTCACCTTGGGGCTCTGTAGACTTAAAGCCATGATCTGGAATTGTAACAGCTCTAAGAATGTTCTTGGCTACTTGAATTAAGAGTTCCTGGTTTCTAGGTCCCGTTCCCAGGAAGCATCCCAAGTTAAGTTTTTAGATGCCCTTTTCTTGTGTCTTGTTCTCTTTCCTTTCCTTCTTTCCTTAAAAATTAGTGAACTCGGGAGGAGGGCGGGGGGTGGGGGTGAATGGGTGACGGGCACTGATGGGGACACTTGACGGGATGAGCACTGGGTGTTATTCTGTATGTTGGTAAATTGAACACCAATAAAATTAATTTATTAAAAAAAAAAAAATTAGTGAACTCTTTCTGCCCAAGAAATATCCATGTATTTAGATCTTTTATTTCTTTCCTCAGAATTTTGCCTTTTTTTGGTAAAGATCCTATGTGTATGCATTTTGTTGGATATACCTAAGTATTATTTATACTAATATACATGTCATTGTGTTTTTCAAAAAGGGATTTTATTTTATTTATTTTTGAGAGACAGTGAGTATGAGCAAGGAGAGGGACAAAAGAGGAAGTGAAAGAATCTTGAGCAGTGGAGCCCAGAATGAGGCTCAGTCTCAACAATCCTGATATCTTGACCTGAGCTGAAATCAAGAATCAGATGCTTAACTGACTGAGCTACTCAGGTGCCTTGGATGTCATTGTGTGTGTGTGTGTGTGTGTGTGTGTGTGTGTGTGTTTGTTTATTTATTTTTTTTTAGAGATTTTATTTATTTATTCATGAGAGACACAGAGAGGTAGACACATAGGCAGAGGGAGAAGCAGGCTTCCTGCAGGGAACTTGATGCAGGACTGGATCCCAGGAGCCTGAGATCACACCCTGAGCCAGAGGCAGATGCTCAACCACTGAGCCACTCAGGTGCCCCTGTCATTGTGTTTTAAATACAAATTCCAATAGTTTTTTGCTCATGTGAGGGAAAGTAATTGAGGACTTTATATTAACTTTTACCCTGCCACATTGCTATAATCATTTATTAGTTCCAGATTTTTTTTTCATCAGTTACTTGGTATTTTCTACATAAACAATCATTTCATTTGAGAACAAAGCCAGTTTTTATGTGTGCCTTTTCTTCCCTTTCCTTGGCTTATTGCATTAGCTAGAACTTCCAGTATAATGTTGAATAAGAGTGTTGAGAAGGTGACAGCCTTGCTTTAGCATTAGTTTTTTGTGACTGTTGTAGCAAGTTACTGCAAAATGGTGGCTTAAGACAACAGCAGTTTATTTTCTCATAGTTCTAGAGGCCAGGAGTCCAATGATATGGGTGTCACTAATTCTGAACTCCCATCAAAACTCTAGGGGAAAATCCATTTTTTGTCTCTTCCAGCTCCTGGTGACTCCAGGCATGTCTTAGGTTATGACTATATCATTTCCCTTCTCCCTTATAAGGATTTTTTAAAAGTTTTTATTTAAATTCCAGTTAACATACAGGGTAATATTAGTTTCAGGTATACAGTTTAGTGACTCAGCACTTATATACAGTACCTAGTACTCATCACAAATGTACTCCTCAATCCCCATCACCTATTTAACCCATCTCCCCATCCACCTGCCCTCTGGTAATCATCAGTCCTCTATAGTTAAGAGTCTGGTTCTTAGTCTTCTCTCTCCTTTCCCCTCCCAGGATTGTTTGTTTTATTTCTTAAATTCCACATATGAATGAAATCATGCTATTTGTCTTTCTTGGATTTAATTCACTTAGCATAATACTCTCTAGTTCCATCCATGATGTTGCAAGTGGCAAGATTTTATTCCTTTTCATGGCTGAGTAGTAACCTATTCTATATATGTGTACCACATCTTCTTTATCCATTCTTCAGTCAGTTGTCATTTGGGCTCTTTCCATAATTTGACTATTATTGATAATGCTGTTATAAACATCAAGGTATCCTTGTATTTGCAGTATGCACTTGCAACTGATTTAAGCCCTCTTTCAAATAATATACTGTTTTATGGTAGCATAGTTCCTTTATAACAGCGTGTTTTCTATTTCTCTCTTTTATCCTTTATGAAATTGTTCTTGTTTATTTTATGCACATGCTGTAATCATCCAATAAAATGTCTTCATTACTTTGAGCAGTCCATATTATATTAACTCCGAATAAGAGAAACACAAGATATTAGTCTATTTTCCTTTATTTTTATCTCTGATGCTTTTCCTTTCTTTATGTACTTAAGATTTCTATGTTATTTTTCATCTCTGTGTGAAGATCTTTTAACATTTGCAAGGTGAGTCTACTAGTAACGAATCCTTTATTTCTTAATTGTCTCAAACTATTTCTCATTGACTTTTGAATGACAGTTTTGCTGAGTAAAGAATTATAGGTTGGTGATTTTTTTTTTGTCAGTACTTGAAATGTTTCGCTCCATTCCCATTTTGCTTGAATTATTTACATTGAGATGTTAGACAAGTCCTAGAAATAAGTAATATTTTTCCTCTAGGTGCTTTCAAGTTTTTTTTTTTTCGTTGTCTACATTTTTTATTTGTTTGTTTTTTGCAGATTGACTATAATATGCCTAGATATTTCAGAATTCATGATGCTTGGTGATCTCTTGACTTCCTGGATCTGTAGCTTGATGTCTGTTATTAGTTTTGAAAAATTTTCATCAAGCATTACATCAAATATTTCTCTCTCTCTCTCTCCCCCTCCTCTTTTGGCATTCTCATAACACTTTTTAGAAATTTTCCCACAGTTCTTGAATGTTCTATTTTTTTTTTTTTTGCATTTTAATTTGGAGATGTTTCTGTTTCTGATGTCTTTTTAAAAATAGTGTTTATTCATTTAAGAGAGAAAGGCAAAGTGCATGAGCAGAGGGAGAGGCAGAGGGGGAGACGCAGATTCCCTGCTGAGCAGGAAGCCTGATATGGGAGCCAGTCCCAAGACCCTAAGATCATGACTTGAGCTGAAGGCAGATGCTTAACCTACTGAGCCACCCAGCCACCTCTCTGTTGATATGTCTTAAAGCTTACCCATTCTTTCCTTAGCCATGTTCTATTTACCAATATACCCATCAAATGCATTTTTTCACCTCTGTTAAGTATTTTTTTTTATTATTTCTAGAATTTCCTTTTGATTCTCTCTTTGAGCTTCCATCTCTCTGCTTACATTACCTATCTATTCCTGCATGTTGTCTACTTTTCTAGTGGAGCCCTTAAAATATTAACCAAAGTTTAATTCTTTATCTGATAACTCCAAAATCTGTAATATATGAGTCGACTTCTGATGCTTGCTTTGTCTCTTTAGACTGTTTTTTCCTTGTTCTGTAGTGTGTCTTATTATTTTGTTATTGTAGAAAGCAGGTAATGCTATCTTAGGTCATAATAACTTAGATTATTAGGCTTTTATTGTGAGGTTTTATATTTAATATGTCTAGAAGCTGGGTTGTGTTTAATGTGTGTTGTAGTTATAAGTATTTCTTTCTCCCCTGTTTTCTGTGGGTTTCCTCAAGAAATCCTTTGTAAATAGAGTTTGTGTCTTTCATCTCTAAGTTATAATCCATTTTAATACTAAAGCCCTGTTCATCTAGTGATGAGAGGTAGTGGAGATAATTACTATCTATCAAAATCAAATATTATTTGTTAAGGGGTCTGATTCCCTGGGTTGTCATTTTTAGAAGGATATCATAATTTTTTCTTTAATTTTTGTCTCTTCTGCTGAGTCGGGAAAAGTAGAAGGTTTTGGAATCAGTTAATTACCATTCCTCAAAATCCGATAAAACTCTGGTAAAATGATTCCCTAGGATGACATGCCTTTATTATGAGAACAATCTGGGAAACCTTCACAACAGTTACTTTTATCCTCTCCCAAAGGATTTTTCCTCCAATCTTCATTTTTAAAATATGGTGGTATTCTTAGAGGTAAAGCCACCAAAAGTGTGGAGTCTATCCGTAGCAGTTTTTAACTCTCAAGCTAGTTCTCATTCAGTCTCCAACAATTTGTTAAAGTTATCATTTATGTGTTCCTATCAATTACTAGCTCCTTCTGCTTTAGCCTCAGGTAAGCTGCTCTTGGCTGTGATTCTTTGTGTTTTCCTTTCTTTGCAGATTGTGGGGTGATCACTTGCCCTATAGCCTCATTTATCTGATGGTTCTAAAAAACATGATTAATTTTTCAGTTGGTTCACGTTTTTGCTTTTGTTTGTTTTTGTTTGTTTGTTTTTGGTGAGGAGGGGAATGATGCCTTTCAATCTCCTGTTATATTCATCCCAAGAAATTTTCATGCAAATGATTATTAGACAAACTCAGAAACTTATAAAATCATATTAATATATAAATTAATATTTTCCTATGTTTTTACTAATTTCTTGCCCACTACCACCACTTCAGCAGAGGATTAAGATGCCAGTAAAACTTTTTAAGTAAATACAGGTTTTAGGTGCTCAACCTTTTGTACATTTGAAATAGGAATTGAAAATCTTTTGTGGGGGAAAAAATAAAAACATATTTTGTGATTCCCCTTGTTTGGTTGTTACGTAAACACTGTTGGGGCATTTCCATTTGTTGAGAGATGTTTTCTCACCAGTTTTACATCTTGTAAACTCTCCGATATGGTGGGCTCTAAGTACCCCAATATACTTCACACCATTATTATCCTTTTTCTCAATTCTGAAGGAAATATTTGTGCAAAATGTGTAGTCTTTTCACAAAATAAGCAAGATATTTTAGCATGTATTTCTCAGGCTACTTCTGTATCTATAAGAGGACCTCAGAGACATAAACATTCTCCAGACTATTGTTTAAACCTACCCTGGTGGTCATTTAGGAGAAGAGCAATAATTGCTGCCTTGTTTTTTAATTTGTAGGAACTAAATATGTACACATATAAATAGATGTCCAGTTTCAAAACCATAGATGACAAGACTTTGTACATAGCAACCTTAGGATTGATACTGAGATACCACATGAGAACAGAATATGTTGGGGGAAGTTTAGTTTAGATTACTAGCTTTCCTGTATAAGCACTTAAGGACTCTATATAATCCATCAGGAGAAGATTACTCATATTTAACTTCCCTTCCTAAGTATATGCCAGCAGCTATGCTAGTCACAGTTATATGATAGTGATCAAGATGACATCTGTGAACTGAGAGAATTTTCTTTTTAGTGGTGTGTAAGAAAGAGTTGACTGTCAGTTTTGCACAAGATTGCCAGAAAAACCTATATTGATAGAGCAAAGCAATGCTTTTAGACCTAACACAGTAAGGGATACACCACTTTGGCAGAATCTGAGTAGGATCTCAAAATAGGGAAATTAAGTAGTGCATTCATGAAGTGTAGGTTTGAACTGGGTCATTTTATTTATTTATTTATTTATTTATTTATTTATTTATTTATTTATTTTTAAGATTTTATTTATTCTTTCATGAGAGACACAGAGAGACAGACAGAGACAGAGAGACAGAGACAGAGAGAGAGAGAGAGAGAGAGAGGCAGAGACACAGGCAGAGGGAGAGGCAGGCTCCATGCAGGGAGCCTGCTGCAGGACTCCATCCCAGGACTTCAAGATCATGCCATGGGCAGAAGTCAGGCGCTAAACCGCTGAGCCAACCAGGGATCCCTGAACTAGGTTATTTTATTTTATTTATTTTTTATTTATTTATTTTTTTTTAATTTTTATTTATTTATGATAGTCACAGAGAGAGAGAGAGAGAGAGGCAGAGACACAGGCAGAGGGAGAAGCGGGCTCCATGCACCGGGAGCCCGATGTGGGATTCGATCCCGGGTCTCCAGGATCGCGCCCTGGTCCAAAGGCAGGCGCCAAACCGCTGCGCCACCCAGGGATCCCTGAACTAGGTTATTTTAAAGCAAATATTCCAAGTCAGGAAACTGATTGGAGTTGAGCAGAGTTTGGGACATAATAACTTTGTGATGATGCTATAGAAAGGTGAGGGTCTTGAAGTAGCCTTGATAAACTGATTGCCTTGCTAAATAAACTCCTTTAGTTAGTTCATAGATTTTTATTCCAGGAACAGTTATTTCCCAGAGCAGGTAACTCAGTTGTTTTTATTTGTTGTTAGTAATAATGAACAGAAGAATAAGAATATGCCTAATTCCAGAATTTTCACAAAGGATATGAAATTGTTCTTTTCAGTTATCGCAAGTTAATGAACTGAAATCCTTAACGTGCAGCCATAAGGAGGATTTAAATAAAAGGCAAAATTCTTATTCTGTTAAATGAAAAAAAGGATCTTTTTCCTTGCTATTCTCATTTAAAAAAAAATAATTAGATGAATATGGGAAATCTCTTTTGTTATTCCAATATAATTCTATTTGGGGTTGAAAATTATTTTCTTTTTTAAAATAAAGTTATGGACTTCTAATGAAAGCAATATTTAAGCCTTTTGCTGTTACCATCATTCATGCTCAATTTGAAGGCATGAGTGTTTTCATTTAGGTTAATATTTAGGCTAGGCTGAGCTGGACCAAGTCTGTTGGCTGGGCTCTTAGGCCTGCTGTATGCATTCTTCTAATAGCTCTCTTACTTATTTCTGCTTATCTAAAATTCCTAGACCCATTCTAATAGACTCCAAGAAATTTCCTGTTCTTTGTATTAATAAATTTGTGCTTTACTCAAGTTATTTGAAATAGTTGGGAGGTTACCTTAATTTTGGAAATACCTGTTGTTGTTGTTATGGATATATTTTTGTTACATATTTTTGTTTTCATAAAATCCAGCCATTTTATGTATTCCTTCCTTCCTTCATTCATTCATCAATCATAGCTGATGATAACTCTTCCTGAAAGTGCAAAGGGAAATATAACATTTAAATGGGTATACTCACATAATGTTAAATTTATTTTGCTCATTCCATATATATGATATATTCTTAGGCAAGTATTCAGGTATTCAAGTTCAGTATTCAGTATTCAAGTTTTTCTGTCCGTCCTTCCTCACATATTTACTGAGTGACTGAGAGGTAGTTTGCAATATGTATCCCAGGTCCTGGATATTTGCAGCTGGGGATTTAGTGGTGAAAAGAATTGAACCAATGCCTGCCTTCAGGGAACTAATCATCAAGTAAGAGAGAAAGATGTTGAACCATGAGTGAGATATTTGAGTGTAGTATTGGAGCCCTGATAAGGAGTATTAAAAAGCGATCTGATGTTATAAAAGCTGACCTAAGAGTGGAAGGCGGATAAGGAGGATGGAAGGAATAGAAGACCATGAGGGAAAGAGTGATCTAGGTAGAGAGAAAAATCATGCAGGAACTCTAATGAGGAAAGGACTAGAACTCAAGCACCTATCAGGATTGCTGAAAGGAATTTGTTATTGTTGTACTATCTTTGTTAAATGTTAATTATTGAAAAAAGCTAATTGTTTTAATGAAAGTTATATGCGATTTTTAATATTTAATCTATGCAAACAAAATGCTTTTATTAATTTCTCTATAAGTTTCAGAACATTTGTTTTTTGGTAATTTTAAACATTTGCAAAGGATCCTTTAACATGTCCTTCTTAAAGATTGAGCTCTCATCTACATACTTGCCGACAGAAATAGTAGTTTCACCTTAGATAAACAAACCTAGAGTTTAGGAGGTACTATTTTGTTAATTGCTGCCTCAAATTGGTTGTTTACTGTCATTTGATTTATTGACAGTGACTAGAATCACACCAGCAGTATAATCATCATAAAAAATAGTGCGGCTTTTTCTTTTAAATGGAGAATTATACTTCTAATTTAATAAAGTTTCTTCTAAAGGACAATTGGATGTTAATTCAAAGAAAAATTAAGTTTTAGGTTTTATCCTGTGCTTATTCAGAACATTAGAGAATCCGCAAATCTCTTAATCTTTACTTTCCAAATAATAGAAAGGCAGTAATAAAATGCCTGTGTAAGCAAATTATCTCCTAGCATAGAAGTTCTTTTTATGTAAATCTTATATTTTGAATAGAATGGCTTATCGGATCTGGTATGTGTGGTTTTTACATCAATCCATTGTTTACCTTGTTAGATAGTGGGCAGATTAACTACATAGAGAGGAGTCAGGTAAATTCAAACTGAGTTCATCACTGGTTATTTTGATAGTATCTCTGAGACCCAGTTCAAAGGATTCTCCTTGATTTATCATCATTGTCAGTCATCTGGTTTTGTTACTGGTGAATGCATGGAACACTAGAGTTCCATTTTCAAAATCACTATTTGCACCTCATGTAGTGGGAGGAAGGCCCTACACACACATCTGTTGAATCATCTGCATTTGGGGATTTTGCCTGCCTACCTTGGTTGGTCTGTCTACCTGCCTCTGTCCTGAGCTCAGGGACTAGAGTTCTAACATTTGTCTTTATGACCTCAGCCTCATTTTGTACTAAAGTGACCATTCTAATAACATCTTTAGCCTCACTGAAGTTCAGAACTTCAGAGTAGTCTTTGATTACTTTTAGGGTCCTCGGTCAAACTCAGGATTTGGTGAGTGTGCTTAGGAGAAATTGGTAGAGTATGAGTAAAACAAAACTTACCATTAGATACTTCCTACAGGATTGTCCCAAACACACTGCTTTTCCTGACCTATGATAGTCTTCCTAAATAGCATCTAGGTTCTGCGCCTTCACAAATCTAGGCAAATCCTCTGTTGTTTAAGGCTGAGCCCAAGTGTCTCTGGTTTATATACATCCCTGCATGATTCTCCTACCCTAGCTAAGAGTTGTTTGTGTCTTCTATACTTTGAGCCTCATTTCTAGAAGTACTTGTCGGATTCCACCTCACATTGGAATAAATATATAAACATTACTTTAATTTCTTGAGAGCCAGTTTACAACCTTATTTGTGTTTGCATATGTCAGAGCACTGATCATCTGCTAGCCCATGAACAAAGCATTCTTGAATTTCCTAGAGTATGAATGGCCGTCCTACAGAGTGGCATTGAGCTTGAGCTCTGAAGATGGGCTGACTGGATCTATATGTTGACTCCACAAACCTTTATTACCTTGAACTAGTTTCTGTATCTTCATTTCCTCATTGGGTTGTCATAACCATTTAATGAAACACTACATATAAAATCTCTAATGCTATACCTGGAATTGAGTAAGTGCTCACAAAATGTCAACAAGCATGATGGATAGGAGTTCAGAATGTACCTGAAACCTAAATATTACTATTTATTTTATAAAAAAGCAGGTACTTGCAGATGATCTTAGAGTCTCAGCTCTCTGCTAGGCAGTATGCTAAGTGTTGAGACTACAAAAGTAAATGCCAAATATCTTCATAACGTGGAAGAGGAAGAATCAATACCAGCAACAGAAGCTCAGTGTGGGTCAGCATGGGACTTTTGTGTATGTGTGAGGCAGTGATATGGAGAAGTGAATTCCATGGTAAAGGAGTTCATATATCCCATAAAATGGGTATCATTTGATCTCATATTTATTGTGCTCTGATAATATACATAGATCTAGATTCTAACATCAATAAATGAGATTATTTTTAGATTATTTCTAATTTCTAGTTTAGGTAATTTCTAACTTATTGATGAACAAGCCTATTATCAGAGATGCTAATGGGAAATAAATAAACAAAGGCTGTACTTCTTTGTCTTTTTTGTCTAGCTTTTCAGTGCTAACAACTTATCACTGACCTCAAAGATGGTCAGCAGAAGGTAATCTCCAAACAACAACTATTTACTGTATCATCCTGTAGATCCTTGGTAACAGCCAACAGGAAGAAAATCCCCCAGCAGTCAGACATGGGTCTTGTTCTGTTGATTGCAGTAGAAAACCCTGCTTTATCTAGGTGGAGACCATTGAAAGTTGTCTTTTGATGCACTTTCTATCTTATATCGAAAGAAGAACATTGTGCAGTCTACTGTGCTACATGGTTTAATAGTGAGATAGGCTTTCTCTGGGAAGATAAAATCCCCTCTAACATCCATGCCCATGCTTCTGTGTGGATTCTTTTCTTTCTACCATTAAGTCCTCTCTTCCACACTTTGAAATGCCAAAGATGAACTAATCTCTGAAGTTGAATATAGAAGGGCTACTTTGAATCATGGCCCATTTTAATTTGAGCTTTTTCCTACCTCATTTTTGCTGAAAAATCCTTCCATTTGGGTTTTAATAGGGGTCATTCTGTGAACAGCATTTCATAGCCAGTTATAGTTGTCAAAGTTTTGCATTTATATGATAATTTATAGTCCAAAGTGCTTTTCTGCATGCACATCTGTTACAAATTCTGCTGCCCATTTTTTGAAAAGGGAATCCACTTTCCTCTCCCCATACTGCAGGTGAGGTCAGTGAGGCCAAGGTCTGGGCTAGTGGAAAAGACACACCTTCATCACTGTGTGAGCAGCAGAAACTAACTCCAAAGTAACTATAACCAAAATAAGAATTGTATGTTGAGGACCCAGGTCTGTCTCGCTGCCTCAGGAAATAGAGAATCCAGCAAGGTTTCACGAGGAAAAGCATGGCAGATCTATAGTCAGGATATGAGTCTCTGCTTCACTTTCAGTTTTCTCAGCTTGCCAGCCTGCTCTGTTTATCTTTGGTCGGGGTCCTACATGCCTGCATGACATGGCTTCCCAGAGCACTGAGTCTCTATCACTTGACTTGAATTGGATTAGTAATGACTCAACCTTTGAATTCTACCTACAAATTCTCTACGTGGAGAGAATCTGATTGGCTGGCCTGGGGTGATTCAGGTGTATGCCCTCAGTCATTTCAGATCAGGCTGTGTATGCGGGCTATGGAAGACTCACTTTCAGAGAAGGGTTATATCAGCCAGGAGAGGCACTAAAAGGAGTCCTTTAGCCACCTCCTGCTTTTGCAAGTAATTGTATGTTCATCCATAAATATAGAACTCACTTTTTTTTTTTATGATTTGGAGTAAGTTGTTTTAATGAAATTATTTTTTCCCTTCTGAGTTGCCATAACACTCTGTGGTTTCTATTCTTAATTCCTTCATTTTAAACAATTCTGTGTGTCTCTGCTTCATTAGTCTGTGAACTACTTGTGGACAGTTACCATGTATTACTCACTTTTTAGATTCTCAGTGCCTGCACAATGCTAGCATATTGTAAGTGTTCAGTAGATGCTGGTCAAATGAAGAAATAGATAATAGATGGAATCAAAAGATATGTCTTTGTGACTCAGGTATTTTGTGTTTAAATCACAAAAGACCAAAGGATAACTTAGACCAAAATCACTGCTTAAAGTGATGAATTAAAAAAAAATTATGTTGTTGAGATAAACTGCTCATAACGTAGTCACAGTGCATTAGGAAAACACCAAGATTCCTCACAAGACCAGTCACTGGATGATCCCAAGTAAGTGCACCTGCTGGTCAGTGTAAGAAAACTATTTCTAATTCTAAGAGATTCTAGACTTCAAATGAGTAGACAGTAAAATTCCAGAGACTAAATAAACCAAGTTAAGTTTTCAAATAAAGAGAAGATGTGGAAAACTGAAAATATCTCAAATGTCCATACTTGTTTCCTTAAATGCTATCTTCCAGTTTTTATTTTGAAAGCATTTACTGATTAAAATGGAATACCATTTAATCAGTAAATTTTCTATCACTGTCAAAACGGATTATCCAAAACAGTGACTTAAAGCAACTAAAATTTCTTATTTTGTAGTTCTGGAGGTCAGAAGTGTGAATCAGGTCTCCTTGGGCTGAAGTCAAGGTTTTGGCAGAGCTGTGATCCTTCCTAGAAACTCTAGGAAAGAACTTATTTGCCGTTTCTAACTGCTAGGCACTGGGTGCATTTTTGGCTCATACTCCTTTAATTCCAGCAAGGGCAGGTCATGCTCCTCTCACCTTTCATCACTCTGACCTCTTCAGGCTTCCTTGTCCAATATTTGCAAATCCTTGTGATAACTCTGGACCTACCGAGATAATCCAGGATTATCTTCCTACTTGAAGATCAGCTGATTAGCAACCTTAATTTCATCTTCAAACTTAATGACTCTTTGCAATGTAAGGTAGCATATTCAAAATTTCTAGAAATTAGAGAACAGAGTTTTTTAAGAGGCCATTATTCTGCCCATCACCTATTGTGGACATAATCAGGTAATATGGAGGATATAAGGGTAAATAATATATTACAATAAAGGAGTCTATTGTCTGAGGAAAAGGCAATGACAGATTACCTAAGTCTCTCTGGTCTCTGTCTCAAAATTTCCTCATCACTTACACAAATGTGCTGTCTCTTGATCTGTGTGCTAGTCTCAGTTCATGTTTTCTAGTCATACTTATAGGGTTTCCCCTACTGAGCATCTAATGTGTGTCAAGACTTAATCATCATTACACTAAGGTATGAATAAGATACCACTCCTTACTTTGACTAGACAAATTTGACTAGACAAATGAATATATTATTATAAATTATGAAATAAAGTAATTTCCCTAAAACTGTTAGTGATCTAATCTGAGAACGAGAAGTGAAAATTGCGAATTATCCCAAAGTTAAATTATATTTAAAATCCTCAAGCTAGAGCACCCCAGGTGGCTCAGTGGTTTAGCGCAGACTTCAGCCCAGGGCCTGATCCTGGAGACCCAGGTTTGGGTCCCACATCAGGCTCTCTGCATGGAGCCTGCTTCTCCCTCTGCCTGTGTCTCTGTCTCTGTCTCTGTCTCTCTCTCTCTCTCTCTGTGTGTGTGTGTATGTCTCATGAATAAATAAATAAAATCTTAAAAAAAAATCCTCAAGCTAAATGCTGTAAGAGATACAGATTTTTAAACATAAGAATACTATACTAAAAACTGAAGTTTGGACTCATTTTCAAGAAGTTAAAGCAATAGGATGTTAATGGCAGAAAATCTTTTTTTCTTTCTTCTTCTTCTTTTTTTTTAGTTACCTTCTTTGTCCATTTAGACTTCAAGGACAAGTTTGAGGATCAATGAATGATATCCATAGTTTGCATTTAAATTTGAAGGTTATTTATTAAGTGACATTTTCAGTGAGATACAAAACCTTCCTCCCGGTTAGTGATTGCGCGAAGTCATTTTTAGTACGTGTGAAAGAGCAGTGAATCAGAATATTTATAGTTTAGCACTTTTTAAAATGTCCTTCAAATATGTGTGCACATAATAGCTTCATAGAATACCGAGTCCAAGTTTTGCAGGGCTTAGACTAAATAGCAAACTCACCTTCACAAAAGGGTTTGCACCCTTATGTTCATGGTGGCTGACCATCTAGGAAAGAATATAATGCCAGATAAATAATGCATTAGGAGCAATCCTAGATCATATGTTTTTGTTTTACCTGAATTGGCTATTACTAAGCCTTTAAATATTGGCTGAATAATGAATTAATGATGTGTAGGTGAAAGCGCCAATATACAATGGTCACAAAATAGTTAAGCTCTTGTACTTCTCAAAATAGGATTTTTATGGGTATTTGGTTTTGTTTTAGGGCAGGGCACATGGATACATAGGATAAACATTGAGCATCTTCCTAGAAATGAATTTTACCTAAATATTTAAGAGAACTAAGTTAAATAATTTACGTGCTGAGTAACTTAAAATATCTTATAGTGTGTCAAAATTATATTGGGAATAAAATTCACATTTTTAGTAACTGCATTTATTTCTATCTAATTTTTATCAAATATTTGAAAATTTTTATAGCATTATACAATTTCCAGGCATTTCCTATTATGTGTGTATCTGTGTGTGTGTGTGTGTGTGTGTGTGTGTGTGTTTGTATTTGTGTGAGTGAAAACAAACAGCTCTACAAGTTTTCTTATTTAAAAATAAAGGGGGCACCTTGGTGTGTTGGTCAGTTAAAATCTGCCTTTAGCTCAGGGCATGATCCTTGGGTCCTAAAATCAGCTCCACAAGAGGCTCCCTGCTCAGTGGGGAATCTGCTCCTCCCTTTGCCTCTGCTCCTCTCTTCTGCTCATTGTCTCTTTCTCTGTCTCAAAGAAATAAAGTCTTTAAAAAATTTTTTAAAAATAAATGAAAAACTCCAATATTGTTCCTCTTGCTCTCTCTCTCATTGTCATCCTCCTTTTTTTTTTTTTTTTTTTTTTTTAATTTTTATTTATTTATGATAGTCACAGAGAGAGAGAGAGGCAGAGACACAGGCAGAGGGAGAAGCAGGCTCCATGCACCGGGAGCCCGATGTGGGATTCGATCCTGGGTCTCCAGGATCGCGCCCTGGGCTAAAGGCAGGCGCCAAACCGCTGCGCCACTCAGGGATCCCCATCCTCCTTTTAAACTGGTCATTTTGGTATATTTACTTCTGTATCTCTAAATAATATTTATATGGTTACTTTTATTTTAGTTTTAAGCTTTTTCTGTTGATTTTTCATTACTGAGGTGGAGTATTAACTATCGTTCATCCCTCCACCTGTATTGCACATGGTTCCCCGTCTTCCCCTCTTCTTCTCAAGTAGTGTTACCCTAATTTTGATGACATCAATGCTTGGTATTTAGTGTACTATATAAATGCCATCTAAAGCTCAACCATGAGATAGAGTTCCTACCTGCCTGTTGTTTTCTCTGGAAGGAATAATTGTCTTCTTTTTTAGAGTGGTATCATTTTCTAAATACTTAACAACTATGGCAGCCCAAAAGTCTTCAGTTGGCCTCAGTGCTCCTCACGATGTTCACATGGTTCTAGTTTTCTGCCAGTTTCATCTTCCTGAAGAAGCCTATCCTGGAGCCTTGCGTTCAGCTGTGCCTTGTTACTCCATGTCCAGGGACCCTCTGTCTTACCCCCTAAGGAACAAAATTTGCATCACTGGCACAGGTAGACGAAACGCAGTTGCCTGACTATGGGAAATGGAGAAGAAGATCTTTGGATTTGTTGTTTCTTTCTTATTTTGTTTTCTGTTCTGTTCTTCCCCCCCCCTTTTTTTCTTTTTTTTTTTGATAAGTTTTATTGAGATATAAGTCACGAACCATACCATTTGTCAATTTAAAGTATATAATTCTGGGGTGCCTGGGTGGCTCCATCATTTAAGTGCCTGGCTTCCACTCCAGTAATAATCCTGGGGTCCTGGAATGGAGCCCCAAATCAAGCATCCTGCTCAGTGGGGAGTCTGCTTCTCCCTCTCCTTCTACCCCTCGCTACCCCTTGTGCTCTTTCTTTCTCAAATAGATAAATAAAATATTTTTTTGAAAGTATATAATGCCATAGCTTTTAGTTTATTCACAGAGCTGTGCAACCATTACCACTGTCAATTCAGAACATTTTCCTCATCCCAGAAAGAAATGTAAAACTCATTAACATTCACTATCCATTTCCTCCCGCCCTAGGCCATCATTAATCTGCTTGTTACTTCTCTATATTGTCTTATTCTAGATATTTCATCTAAATAAAATCAAATGATACGTGCTCTTCTGTAACTGGCTTCTTTCACTTAGCGTCCTGTTCTCAAGCTTTATCTAAGTTGTACTGTGTATCATAAACTGCATTTCTTTTTATTGCTAATATTACATTTTATTTATCTTTTTATCAATTGATATTTGACTTTTTTCCACTCTTGAGCTACTATGAATAATGATGTTAGAAACATTGTTGTAGGGGCACCTGGGTGGCTCATTTGGTTAAGCATCTAACTTCAGCTCAGGTCATGATCTCAGGGTCTTGGGATCCAGCCGAGCATTGGGCTCCCTGCTTGGTGGGGAGTTTGCTTATTCCTCTCCCTCTGCCTGTCTCTCCTCCTGCTTTTGCGCTCTCTGTGTCAGATGAATAAATAATATCTTTAAAAAAAATAAACATGCATGTATAAGCTTTTTATGTGGGCATATACTTTTGTTTCTCTTGAGTGTATACATGGCAGTGCAGTTACTGAGTCATATAGTAACTCTGTGTTTTGACCTTTTGAGGAGATGCCCAAATGTCTGGCACAGTTATACATTACCAACAGCAGTATAGGAGGGTTCTAATTTCTCCACTTTGTTATCATTTGTTATTAACTGTGTTTTTGATTAAAGCCATTTTCATGGGTGGGAGGTGGTAACTGATTGTGATTTTGATCTGTGTTTCTCTTATAGCTGATGATGTGCAGCATCTTTCCATGTGTTTGCTGGCCATTTGTTTATCATGTTTGGAGAAATGTCTGTTTAGATCCTTTATCCATTTTTAAGTGGGTTGTTTATTGAGTTGTAAGAGTTTCATAGAAACTTATTAGATATATGACTTGCAAATATTTTCTCTCATTCTTTTGATTTTCCTTTCACTTTCTTGATGGTATCTTTGAAGCACAATCATTTTACATTTGAAGAAGTCCAGGGTATCTACTTTTGTTGTTGTTGCTTGTGCTTTTGGTATCATTTTTAAGAAACCAATGCCTAATCTGTGATCATAAATACTGACACCTATCTTTTCTTCTGAGTTTTATAGTTTGAAGTCTTTCATTTAGATCTTTGATCCATTTTGAGTTAATTTTTGAATACTGTGTGACATAGGGGCCCAGCTTAATTTTTTTTTAAATTTAAATTCAATTTGCCAACATATAGTATGACACCCAGTGCTCATCACATCACATGTTCTCCTTAATGCTTGTCACCTGGTTACTTTGTTCCCCTACCTACCTCCTCTTCATTTTTTCTTCACATGGATAGCCACTTATTCTATGACTATTTTTAATATGACAATTCTTTCCTAATCCACATAATGTTAAAAGATACCAAAGCTCAAATGAATTTCCTTCTTGTTAATTATGTACCTATGTGTTTTTCATCTTCAGAGTATGTATTCCTTCTGCACTATCACTGTATGGTTCAGTTGAAAAATTTGGGGAAAAAATTGGTATAAAGAAAACAAAGGAGAATGGATATAACCCCAAACACGAATGTGTTTGGAAATAGGCTTTTCTTTGAAAGAAGCCATGGAGAATATGCAAGGAAGACACATATTAAACTAAAGGTCAGCTTAGGTCATGTATTCTCAGAAGCAATGATATTACCCCCAAGTGGATAAAAATTGGTTCTTGGTAAAAGTAAAAATCTTACTCTTTTCAAGTTTGAAGTACAGACATACATAATACATAAACAGATATACAGGAAATCTGTGGTATTAATATTTGAGGGAAGCAATTAGGAAAAGGGCTCATAAAGGAGACAATAATGAAAAAAACAGTTGAGAGACACTAGGTTACGTAAAAATGACACTTCATAATTTCCTTAGAAATTCTGTAAGTGACCCATGTTGTATATACTTGTTTTTGGCATATCACAGTTTCTCATGCACTTGAATACTGAAAACCACCCAAGAAAAGGAAAAGAGAAAAGGAGCATTATATCCAATTGCCTGGGTATTGAAGCCACCCCCAGTAAAGATTTTTAGGGAATTCTAAATGGTTCACCTGCAATGTTTGCTCTCTTGTGTTTGCATATGAACTATTAATTTAATATCTTGCAATAGATTTGTTTTAAATCTAAATTTAAATAAGGATTAAATAAGACAGTAGAGTCTGCATTTTGTAGTGGGGAGATGTGTGTGCACCAAGGGTTTTCAAATATTTTCTTAAATTGAATATCCCATTTGATAATGTTCTGTAATACTGTCTTCTTTCTTTAGAAGCTATAAGTATTATGGCCACTGGTTTGGATATATCTAATGTGGGCTAAGTTATTCATAGAAAGTCTTTATTAGTAAATGTACAGCTAAATGGATTGAAAATCTCTTTACCTCTTGAGTCTGTCTTCCCATGCTTTTGATTGTACTGCTTTATCATGTCTGTATACAAGTGTTATATTTACCGGATAGGGTGCTGCTACCTACAGAATGGATTTTAGAGAGTCTCTCTCCATCTCCCTACCCCCACCCCCAAGAAGGTAAGGATGTAAAAGTAAGGATGAATGTATGTTTCGGTAGAAGGCTTTTCTTTGGATCCATCTCTGTTATTTTTATTCCCTACTTTGATGAATACAATGGAAGATGATGGTGCATATTTTGTTGGTGGTATTCTCAGCCAACCACCCATGGACATACTATGCTTAATTTCAACAGATCAAAATGATCTGAAAGAAAAATACTTCAGATAATTGGTAAAGTTACCAAAATAAATCTAAAACATCTCCAAGACAGCAATAACAATAACAAAGCCTTTCACTTTTTCCTGGACCTGTTATTGGGGAGGCTTCAAATTAGTCCAGGCTGATCAGCTAGATTGTAAATAGAAGAACATGTTGAAAACCATGTTAAAGTTAAACATTTTATTTCTTTCATTTTTATATTTCAATATAATCTATATACAATAAAGCACACTTTTTAAGTGCATTGTTTATTGAATTTTGATAACTGTATGCACCTGTAATCACACAAGCAATAACATAGTTCTCTCAAATAAAAAATTTCCTCCATACCTTTTGCAGTCAACCCCTCCCTACAACCCCTAACCTCAGGCATTCACTAATTTGCTTCCTTGTCATTGCAGATTAGATTTGACTCTTCCAGATTTTCATATTAATGAAATTATGCAACATGCACTTTTTTGTGTCTGGCTTTTTTTCTCATTTTTATTATTGCATCTATCAGTGATTCGTTACTTTTTATTGATGAATAGTATTGTGTTATTATACCATAATTTGTTTATCTACTCATCTAGTAATGGAAATTTGAGTTATTTCTGCTTTATGACTTTTATAAAGACAGTTATGATTTTTTCATATACATGCTGTTTTTGGAGAACATGTTTGCATTTCATTAAGTAAATACTCCCAAAAGTGGAAGTATTGAGTCAAATAATGTATTTATAAATAATTTTATAAGAAATTGTCAGCTGTTGGGATCCCTGGGTGGCGCAGCGGTTTAGCGCCTGCCTTTGGCCCAGGGCGCGATCCTGGAGACCCCGGATCGAATCCCACATCGGGATCCCAGGGCATGGAGCCTGCTTCTCCCTCTGCCTATGCCTCTGCCTCTCTCTCTCTCTCTCTCTGTGATGACTCTCTGTGATGACTATCATAAATAAATAAAAATTAAAAAAAAATTGTCAGCTGTTTTCCAAAATGGTTATATCAGTTTATATTTCATCAGCAAAGTGTAAAAGTTCCAATTGCTGCCTGCCCTCATCAGTGCTTGGTATTGCCACTTTAATTTCACCCATTCTGTTGGTGGATGTGGTGTCTCATTTGGATTTTAATTTGCATTTCTCTAATGACTAATGATAAACATCTTGTGCTTTTGTTTTGTTCTGTGCAGTATCATTTCAGTTCTTTTGCCTATTTTTAATTGAACTATCTTGTTATTGAGTTGTAAGAGTTATTCTGAATGTTGGTCCATTATTAGATATATATATTGGAAATATTTTCTTCTAGCCCATGACTTGTCTTTTTATGTTTCAACTGACATTTAAGTGGTAGTGGCATATAAAGAGCTAGAGTATTTTTAAATTAAATTAAAATTTTAAATTGTAATTCCAATATAGTTAACATACAGTATTAGTTTCAAGTGTGCAATATAGTGATTAAGCAGTTTTGTATATTGCTCAGTGCCCATGATGATAAGCATTCTCTAAATTCCCTTCACTTATGTCACCCATTGCCCCATTTATCTCTCCTCTGGTAACCATCCGTTTGTTATCTACAGTGGAGAGTCTGTTTTTTTTGGTTTGTCTCTTTCCCTCTTTGTTTCATTTCTTAAATTCTACATATGAATGAAATCATATGGTATTTGTCTTTGACTTATTTTGCTTGGCATTATGCTGTCTAGCTCCATGTATATTGTTGCAAATGGCAAGATTTCATCCTTTTTATGGCTGAGTAATATTCATTATTCTTTATCCATTCATCTATTGAAGGAAGCTTGGGTTGCTTCCATAATTTGGCTATTGTGCATAACATTGGAATAAACATAGGAATGCACATATCTTTTTGAATTAGTGTTTTTGTACGCTTTGAGTAAATGCCTAGTAGTGGAATTACTGGATCATAGAATAGCCTTATTTTTAATTTTTTAAGGAAATTTCCTACCCTTTTCCACAGTGGATGTACCAGTTTGTATTCCCACCAGTAGTGCATAAGGGTTCCTTTTCCTCTACATCTCTCTAGTATTTGTTTCTTGTGTTTTTTTATTTTAGCTATTCTGACAGGCTTGAGGTGACACTTCATTATAGTTTTGATTTATATTTCCTTGATGATGAGTGATGCTGGCATCTTTTTATATGTCTGGGGGCCATCTGTATGTCTTCTTTGGAGAAACATCTGTTCATGTCTTCTGCCCATTTTTAGTCGGATTTTGGTTTTTTGGGTTTTGTGTAAGTTCTTTATATATTTTGGTTGCTAACCCTTTATTGGATTATGTCATTTGCAAATATCCTCTCCGATTCCAAAGGTGTCTTTTAATTTTTATGATTGTTTCCTTTGCTGTGCAGAAAGTTTTTATTTTGAGATGTTCTTATGGCTCATGTCATTTATTACTCTGTGCTCTCTTCTAGGATCTGGTTTGGTTTCAAGTCTCCTATTTAGGTCTTTAATCCATTTTGATTTTGTTTTTGTGTATGCTGTGAGAAAGTGATCCAGTGTCATTCTTGTCCATATAGCTATTCAGTTTCCCCAACACCATTTGCTGAGGAGACTTTTCCCATTGCATTTTTTTCCTTTGTTGAAAATTAATTGGCCCTGTAATTGTGAGTTTATTTCTGGGCTCTCTGTTCTGTTCTGTTGATCTAGGTGTCTGTTTTAAATCAGGACTATACTATTTTGATTAGTACACCATTATACTGTATGTTGAAATCTGGGATTTTGATACTTAGAGTTTTATTCTTTTTCAAGATTGCCTAAACTATTTGCAGTCTTTTGTAGCTCCATACAAATTTTAGAATTCTTTTAGTTCTGTGATGCTGTGATGCTGTGATTCTTTTAGTTCTGTGATGCTGTGATGCTGTGATGCTTTTAGTTCTAAATGCTGTTAGTATTTTGATAGGGATTGCATTAAATCAGTACAGTGCTTTGGGTAGTATGGATATTTTAACAATATTTGTCCTTCCAGTCCATGAGTATGGAACATCTTTCCATTTGTTTATTTTCCGTTCATTTCATCAAAGTCTTACAGTTTTCAGAGTACAGTTCTTCCACCTTCATGGTCAAGTTTATTCCCAGGTATTTTATTATTTTTGGTGCAATTGTAAATGGGATTATTTTTTTAAAGTTTTGTTTCTGCTACTTCATTATTAGTGTATAGAAATGCAGTGAATTTCTGTATATTTTGTATCCTTTTACCTTCCTGAATTCATATGTCAGTTATAGTTGTTTTGTTGTTTTTGTTTTTGTTTTGTTTTGTTGTCGTTGAATCTTTAAGATTTTCTATATATACAATCATATCATCTGCAAATGGTTAGTTTTACTTCTATCTTACCAATTTAAATGCCTTTTATTTTTTCTTCTTCTCTTATTAGTGTGGCTAGGACTTCCAATACGATGTGGAATAAAAGTGGTGAAAGTAAACATCCTTGTCTTTCTCCTGACCTTAGGGGAAAAGCTTAAAGAGCAAAACTTTTAAACTTTTTTTTCAATTTCAAGCCTTTTTCTAATGTATTTTGATTTACCTTTTTTATGTGCTAAGCATTTTTGTTTAATCTAAAGTTGTGAACATTTTCTCCTATAATTTTATCTGAGTGCTTTATAGTATTAGCTTTCTTGCTTTAATCTATGATGAATTTTAAGTTATCTTTTGTGGATGGTATGAAATGATGGTTGAAATTTATTTCTTAAGGATAACCACTTATACCAGGAACATTTGTTGAAACAACAACAACACTTGTGTTTTATTTGTTGAATTACCTTGCCACTTTTGCTGAAATTACTGATTATAAATGCATGAGTGTGTTTCTGAATTCTTTAATATGTTTTGTTGAGCTATGTACCTATCTCTATAGCTGTAACCACATGGTCTTGATTACTATAGCTTTTTATTAAGTTAGGAAACTAGGTATTATATGTCTCCAAACTTTGTTCTTTTTTTCTTTAGATCAATTTTTTTTTTTTTTTAGAAAGAGTTTGTGGGTATGTGCTCATGAGTTGGGGGGAGGGGCAGAAGGAGAGAACCTCAAGTGGATTCCTCACTGAGTATGAAGCCTGAGGCAGGGCTTGATTTCATGATCCATGAAATCATGACCTGAGCTGAAATCATAAGTTGGATACTTAACTGATTGAGCCACCCAGGTGCCCTCCGAACTTTCTTCTTTTTCAAAATTGTTTTGGCTATTTTAAATCCTTTTGTGGTTTTCTATATAAATTATATCATAAGTCAATTTCTACAAGTCAAAACAAGATATAGTAGCACAGGAAAAGAGAATCATTTTATAGTATTGAAGTAGCCAACTCATCAAGAAGACCTAACAATCTTGAACATTGGTAGGGGGATTAATAGTTGAGATTTGCTGTTGTTACAATCAGAGGAAGTTATAGTCAGCTCAACAGGAAATGTGTATCATTGTGTCCAGGTAGTTTTAGGGTTACACACAATTTTGATCTTAGTAGACCACTCATGAGGAAAAGAATTGGAGGTTGCCTAGAGGTAAGAGGGAAGGGCTGTTTCTGGCCTTTTTACAGGTAAATATCTGCAATCTTACACATGTATTATGAGAGAGTAAGATCAGCAAGTTTTATCTAAGTCATACAAGGAAACATGGTAATTCCTTTCAGTTAGTCAGTTCCTAGGACACAATGTTGAGATTTTGGAAAACAGAAAGCTGAGGGGATATTTTAACTATCACTGCTTTCCAAGAACAGGGCTTAGGTAAGATTCTATACTTTCAGTGCCTTTTCATATGTGGACTCTTTAATTATTTTTTAACAAGTATTACCATTTTAGGGGAGGAAAAAAATATTTTCCTCTACCATTCTCAGGTTCCTCAACTTAAGCCATATAAATGAGAATGGCAAAAGAAAAATTATCAAGAGAAGAACAAATAGAAATATATAAGCCTGTGAATTGCTCATGTAAATGTGGTGGTACCCAATGACCCAGTGATAATCAACCCAAAAGGACGGTAACCACATGGGTTTATAGACCACCTTAGGATGAAACAAACAAGACATTTTGGGTTTCTGGGGGATGGGCAGCAAGTTACGAGAAGGTCACAGGAAAAGCATGGTAGACAAGAATTTCTTAGTACAGTGTGCTATACTACTGAAGTTCATACCTTTTCCATTGATAAGACTTATTAAGAGCCCTCTTTTTGGTACGGGAGAAGGAGACACCTTTAAAAATGTAAATTTCCTTTAGGAAAGGAAATCTTGTGTCCTGTTTCTAGAGATTTTCCTGAGTCAGCTGGTTCTCAGTGGCCTTTAGCTCAAAATAATTCATGTGCCAAAAGTTGTATTTTGGGACAACATATTCTGGCTTTTCTCAATATCTTTTTGGTTCCCTAATTAGTAAAATTCATTTTATATTTGTATGAAAGCAATGTTCTTAACTTTTAAAAAATTCATACCTTGGCATGCCTTAGATGTTGGCATGTACTAATATATATATATTAGTTAGGTAGGCACATTTTTGAAGGCATATTTGTCCCGTGAATTATCTCCTTAAGTTAATTTACCAGGAGAGCAGTATTTATGCTGAACAGTAGGTCATATCAGACGGGTTTCTTTTCTGTATGTCCTGAAGTTTGTTCTTGCTTGACTCCTGAAACATCAATCAGGTCTGCTATATGGGAATAGACTACTGCCGAAAACTCCTGCACTTTATGATAGTGAGAACTTCCTTGTCGGCAAGAGTCATGACTATGATCGTGGTATTTTGTTGGTTTTAAAATGCATTTTTTTCCCTTATTTAGCCCTTCTGAAATCTCTGTGTTGGTGCCATATTAGAGTTGATGGAATTTGGTATATATGTCTTGTTCCTTTTCTCTTATATCATGGACATAAGAAAAAAATGATATAATAAATAATTTTATTAGAATTCATTAAAGTTCCAGAACATCTGGGTGGCTCAGTCAGTTAAGTGGCCAACTCTTGATTTCTACTCAGGTCATAATCTCAGGGTTCTCGGATTGAGTCCTGCATCTGGCTCCATGCTCATCGGGGAGTCTGCTTCAGGATTCATATTCATTCTCTAGCTCTCTCTCTCTCCCCTTCTCTCCCCTCCTTCCTCTCTCTGCCCCTCCCCTACTCATGTGCCTGAATGCTCACACACTTTCTCTCTCAAATAAATAAATCTTAAAAAAAATTCATTAAAGTTCCAGAAGCATTTTTTTTTTCAAAAATGCTGTGTTACATCTAAAGCCTTAATAAGTGTTTTCATTTTGGTATTCTATTCATTTGTTTAAAGTTTTCAAACTTGTAAATAAAATTAATATACTGAATTACACCTGAGAGGAAGAAAAATAACTTCTGTATTGTATAGTTTGTCTCTCCTGACTTCACATTTTATTTTTTTATGGAAAGAAAAGTCTCCTGCAGTGCAGTAATCCAGTAACTGAGGTATTTAAATATCTTACTGTGTTACTCACTAGTTTGTAGTAGTCATCATATTTAATTGGCACACCCTGAAGTGTGAACCAACCTCCCACACCTCAGTGGCTCTTAGAGCTGATAGGATGTTTTTGCTAGGTCTTCCCTAAGAGCATTAATTTTTTTTTCTTTTTGCCAGGTAACTACAGTAATTAGATGTACAGAATTCAGATTTGAGTTTCTCTGAAGATGTTTTGAGAACTGTCTTATCTGAAAGCTAAGGAGGAGTGGGAAATCTTTTCTTTTACTCTTAATTTCTTAGTTTCTTCAGCTGAGGGTGTGGAGTTAAGGCTGGCTAAAGACGGATTAACAAGAGAAAAACAAACATGTTTATTAACATGTGCATTTCTCACATAACACATGGATGTATGGAGAGATGAGCAGCTCAGAGGGATGTCTAGAAGTTGGGGTTGTATACCATCTTAGGCTGAAGGATAAAGGTATTTGGGACATCTGAGTAGGGAAGGCAAGTTATGGGGTGGTGACCAAGAAAAGTATAGTCAACAAGGATTGTTAAGTAATGTTTGTTATAGGAATTGAAGTCTGTGTTTTCTCCATTGATAAGAGTTGTTAAAGGTCCTCCTCTTCTTTTTGGTATGAGGGAGAGAGGTACCTTTACTAAAGGAAAATCCATTCCCTGTTTTTAGAACTTTCTCTATCTCTTGGTTTTCAAAGGAGTTTAGCTTCAAATAGTCCAAATGCTAAAGAAACATATTCTGGCATCTCTCAAAGTAAATCCTTTCTTACATTGTGCTTATTGAAGAACTTTAGCCTATGGTTGCATTCTTTTCTATTCTCACTCATTTTGATGCTCTAGAGGGGACCCTTGAATTGGTACCCCTCAGGCACTGAAGTTTCTATTGCTAGGTCTCCACCTCAAAACTTTCTTTCTCTTGAAGTCTTTCCTTGTCTCCTGTTTCCTCCAGGAGAAATTCAGACTGGATGACTTGACATAGGAGGCCAGACCTCGTGTTTACTTTTTCTCCCGCTGCCCATTCCAGATTCCAATTTGTATTGGATACCCTCTCCTGAAGCCCTGTGGGAGCAGCAGTTGGGAGGGATTATTTCAATATTGTTTTGAGTTGGACAGCCCAGCTACTTACTATCTGCGAAACCCTGGGCAAGTTAATTAACCTCTCTGAGGCTGTGTTACTTTTTATGTTAAGTGGGATAATAATAGTACTTAGCTCCTGGAGTTACTCTAAGGATTTAGTGAGGTAATGAATGTAAATTAGCCCAGTTCCTGCATATTTTAAGCTTTTCCTCTTTTTTTTTTTTTTAATACAGGCCATTATTATTTGCTGTTTTTATAACTTAAGCTCTTTCCATCCTGTGTTCAGAATGTTTTGTGGCAGCCCTGAAGCATCTGCCATCCCCAACCCCCATTCATCTTCATCCTTTGAACCTTATCTTTGGTTTGAACTTCAAAGCTTTAATCAAGATTCCATAGCTTTCCCTTGAACAAATTCTAGCTATAATTCCCAGCCCCTCATTATCTACGTCCTAGTAATATTTGTTGAGAGAAGAAGGAATGAGAACTAGTGTCCCCTTTCTAGCAGCGTTATTTTCAGAAATCTTAAGGATGTTAGGAAGGATCTCTGCCCATTTCTTCCTACTTTCCCAGGCTCAGCAATACCTGGCCTGCTACAGTGATTCTTATGTAGTTCTTATGGGTATAAACTTGCTAGTCACTTTGCCCCCCAGCTTTATGGAGGTGTAATTGACAAATAAATATTGTTTAATTATATTTATTTTAGGTATACGACATGATATTTTGATATACATATATATTGTGAGATGGTTACCACAATCAGACTAAGTAATATATTCATTATCTTACAAAATTACTTATTTTTGTGCATGCAGTGAGAATACTTAAGAAACTCCTAGCAGATTTCAAGTCTGCATTACATTGTTTTTAAGTTATAGTCATCTTGATGTATATTGGGTCTTCACAACTTGTTAATCTTATAACTGAAATTTTGTACCCTTTGGCCAATCTCTCCCATTTCTCCCACCTCTTTTTCCTCTGGTAACCACCCTTCTTTACTCTGTTTCTATGGGTTTGACTTTTTTAGATTCCACGTGTAAGTGACATCATGCAGTATTTGCCTTTTTGTGTCTGGCTTATTTCACTTAGCACAATGTCCTCCAAGTTCATCCATGTTGTTGCTCTTTTTCCTCTTTTCTAAGGCTGAAGAATATTCCATTGTGAATATATACCACACTTTTAAAATTCATCTGTCAAAAGACACTTAAGTTGGTTCCATATCTTAGGCTATTATGAATAATACTGCATTGAATGTGGGAATGCAGATATCTTTTGGTGTAGTGTTCTAATTTCCTTTGGAAGTATACCCAAAAGTGAGATTGTTGGATCATAATATAGTTCTACTTTTAAGTTTTTGAGGAATCTATGTATTGTTTTTCATAATGGCTAAAACAATTTACATTCCCACCAACATTGTATAATCGTTCCTTTTCCCACATCCTCACCAATACTTATTATCTTTTGACTTTTCATTAACAACCATCCTGACAGATGTGAGATGATATTTCACTGTGGTTTTGATATGCATTTGCTTGATGATTACTGAAGTTGAGCATCCTTTCATATATCTGTTGTCCATGTATATGTCTTCTTTGGAACAACGTCTATTCAGATCCTTTGCTTGTTTGTTTGTTTGTTTGTTTATTATTTTTTAAAAGATTTTATTTATTCATGAGAGAGACACAGAGAGAGAGAGAGGCAGAGACACAAGCAGAGGGTGAAACAGGCCACATGCAGGGAGCCAGATGTGGGGCTTGATCACGAGACTCGATCCTGGGACTCGAGGATCACGCCCTGGGCCAAAAGTCCTTGTACTTAGAACTTCCATTTTTAAAAATTAATTTTTAAAAAGCCGTGGTATAGATGACCTGGCATTATAGCCACATTAATAAATAAATTTCAAAGAAGAAAATAGAAAGAATAAAAATGGCCAGACATGTTATTTTGGGGCACACAGACACTCAAAGAAATAAGTATACACTGTCTGGCTGCTGCCTTTCTGTATCTGCCAGGGAGCATGCTGTCACTTCCTGAAGAGGAAGGAAGTCACATAAGACCTTTTCATTAGTCCCTAACCACTGGTTTTAACAAATGTGAATGATTGAAATGTGATGGGACAGAAAGAATTAATCATACATTTAAACTATCTTGTTCAGCGTCAGTATTTTATATGTTATAGATCATAATTTCTAAATCTGATTATTTTATTGTTTTTTGACTTTCTAAACTAAGTGTATATAAAAGTTGTCCCTTTTTAAAAAAATCATATTTTTCAATAAAGCATTTTTTTCTAGAAAAAAAAAAACTAAACTGCTGAGCCACCCAGGGATCCCCCCTTTGCCTGTTTTTAAATTGGGTTGTTCTCTTGCAATTGAGTTGTATGAGTTCCTTTATAGCTTGAATACTAACCCCTTATCACAAATATGGTTTGCAAATATGTTCTCCTATTCTGTAGCTTGTCTTTTCATTTTGTTGATTGTTTCCTTTGCTGTTCAAAACTTTCTTAGTTTGAAGTCTCACTTGTTTATTTTTGCTTTAATTGCCTGTGCTTTTGGTGTCATATCCAAAACGTTATTGCCCAAACTTATGCCTTTTAGCTCTTTCCCTATATTTTATTCTAGAAGTTTTATATTTCAGGTATAACACTTAAGTCTTTAATCCATTTTGAGTTTACTTTTGTGTATGGTGTAAGATAATGATCAAATTTCATTTTTATTAATTTCATTGGAGACATAGAAAATCTGGATGTTGTTTTTTTCTGCTATCATAATTTAATATACCAGGAAGTTCCAGATTTTACAATTATAATCTTGAAAAGTTTCATGTAAAGTCACACACTTTTCAGATTGGGATGTACACTGCAGAATGTCATGCGTCAAAAACAATGTACTGGATAATTAAAGGAAATAATTTTATTCATATTATTGTAATAGGAAGAATATTCATTAATGAAGAATATCCTAAGAAAAGGGAGGGGTTGTGGGGCTTTATAGAGGTTGGTAAACAAAGGAAGTTTTGTGAAGCATGGAGGGTAGGATTTTTCATAAAAGAGTTGAGGGGAGCAGATTTCTTAACCATTGCTTTTTTTTTTTTTTTTTTTTCTGGGAATACAGGGCTTAGGCAAGAGATATATAGAGCCACACATTAGGTAAGTCATCCTCTTGGAATATCAGTTTCCTATAACATTTGAAGGTAGACATATTATTTTTCATGAACACCCATTATATATTATAGAATAGATTAAAAAATCTGCATACATCTTTGTGATAAAACAGGAGACCTTACACAAATTCTGTTTCTAGTAGTCTATTTTCTTCTCCTCCCACTTCTTCCACTCTGGTGAAGCAAATAGTAATTCTCTTTACCTGTGTTATTTCCGTGTAAATGTCTGAGAAGCATGGGCTTAAAGCATCCACAGTAGCTATTTATATTGAATGCTATATGAATAGCCATACTCTAGGGGAAAGGATTAGCATCAGTAAAGGAAGAAAATTGTGAGAGTAAAATATGTATCTGGGACCTGATTCCTTTTGGCCCCTATATAGGATGGGAATGGGAGAAAGTGGAATGAATATACAATCGACAGAGTAGAGTGGGTTTTAATGTTGGTTGTGAAATATAGGGTGAGGTCTCTGGATTTAATTCAATTAACAAGTGATGCACATTATAAGCTTTTGAGCAATGGATGGATTTGTTGGGAGGTGGACATTTTGAAAAATAATTTTCAGTAATGGATCAAGTAATGACTCTCATGTAGATATAAGAATGAATAGTGTGTTAAGGATTTTAGTTAATTCATGAAGAAACCTGCAGGTGTGATAACTGGTTCAAAAGAGAATGCAAAAAAAATCACATTTATAGAATAGAAATATTGAGATGAGTGTGCAAGTAGAATCAAAATTATTATTTTTTTGTGCAAGTAGTTAGGTGGGGAGGGTTGGTCCATTAAACCTCTACCAGACAGAAAATAATGTTCATGTCTCAAAATGTGCATTACTATCACTTACCTGTAACTTTCAGAATTGTAAGATATTTCAGACAATGAACAGAGATAGGCAATTCATTTTCCACTGAAGATTTTTTTCTTTTCTATAAGATATTTTGGAAGCTGGACATGAGTAAGATCATAACATGAAAATTGAGATTGAAGGAAAGAAACTAGATACATAAAGAATAGTTGAAATACTATTGACATATCCAAAGAGGAGAGTACTAGGAGTATGAGTAAGGTGACTGTGCTGAGGTGGGACAGAGTGAGAGAAGCAAGTTACTAAGGCAAATGGGATCAAACAAAATTACCAATTAATTAGAAATAGGAGGTAAGGGGAAGAGTCTAGTGGCTAAGACTTGGATCCTGGATTGACCTAGTTGTGTGTCTTTACACCACTGTGAGAGAGAGATGTGACCTCTCTTATCCTGAGTTTATCTGTAAGATGGCATAAAATACTTTTTACTTTATAATATTGTGCAAATCAAGTAAGACAGTGCATATCAGGTAAACTTGGCTAATGGTAAAAGGTCAACAAATGTTAGCTGCTACTGTTACTATTATTCTGCCTTTATCTTTCTTTCCTTTTTTTACCCCCTTCTTTCAGATTTTAAGCCCAGAGTTGGGCAATCTGAATTTTAATATATGGAAAGATTTGGGAGTTATCTTGAATAGGGTGGTAAGAGTGAAAACCAAGGAATGAGTGGAATTATTACTTGAGTAAAAGGACCTAAAGCAGAAGATTCTATGCAGTAGGCAAGAAGAAGTGAGTGAAAAACAGACGGATGGGTAATGATCATTACCCTTTATTATCATGTCCCAGGAATAGGAGGGAGTTGATCTAGGAAGAGCAGAGGAGAAGGTAGCCAAGAAGTGGTATCACTGAGGTGAGAAGGAGAAGATTCAAGAAAGAAGGGTGAGTTTAGTGGGGTCAAGGAAATTTGAAGGACTTGATATCCATGAGAGATATGGGAAGGTGAGATATGCAATGTTGCCATGAAATTAACGTATGTGAAGTTGGGAAAAGGCACCATTTCTCAAAATTTGCTAATTTCAGTTACTAATGACATTTTAGAGGTATGGGGTGAGAGTTTAGAATAGGTACTATAGAGAATTTAACAGAGTGTCAAGAAGAAAGAAATGGAGTAAGAACTCACTGAGTACTGGTGAGCTCAGGGAAGGTCACAGAGCTCAAGATCATCTTGGGTAGGTATCATGGTAGCCTACTCATTATGATTCATGCTTCTTCCACCACAATTCACTTTTGAAAACCAGGTGATAAAATTGGTCTAGTATACTAGCTTCAAATGTTTCACTTGGAGGCTGAGTTCCTTGTAAGAAGAGGGCACAAAATAAGCCTTAGCACTGACCATGAACTCTCATTGTTAATCCCATCCGCCATCCAAAATTATTATTATTTTTTGTGCAAGTGGCTAGGTGGGAAGGATTGGAAGGGAGGGAGGAGATCCATTAAACCTCTACCAGACAGAAAATAATGTTTATGCCTCAAAACTTGCATTACTATCACTTACCTGTAACTTTCAGAATTGTTAAGATATTTCTGATGTCTCCAAGGCCAGCAGGAGGGAGGCTGCAGACTCTTTTCCATAGTCTTCTTGGCTGGCTGGCTGGCTGGCTGGCTGGCTTGCTTGCTTTATTTATTTATTTATGTATTTATTTATTTATCTCTGAAGCAAATATGAAATAACGGCTGGCTGGCTTGCTTGCTTGCTTGCTTGATTGCTTTATCTATATCTATCTATCTATCTATCTATCTATCTATCTATCTATCTATCTATCTATCTCTGAAGCAAATATGAAATAATGGCCAAAATTTTAATTGGGAAAGTTCACCTACAAATTTTAAGTATTATATTTCTTTTGGAAAATTGGCTACTATAGCTGTACAAGGTCTACATTTTGTGCTTGAGAGCAATTGATGAGTGACCCAGTGTCTGCAGACTCTTGCTGCGGCTTCCCCTGTCCAGCCTGTTGCCATCCTCATGAGTCCCTGTTTCCTAAGAGCAAGTCAGCTTGAATCCTTTACCTTTTACCTGCCAGGCCACCAGGGACACCTGTCTTTGTAACTCCAGCTCCATCCTTACACATTTATTGTCCGGTTTTTGGAGTTATTTGCATGTGGTTCAGTGTGGAAACCCTGGAAATTCCCTATGCTCCAGATAGATGATACTGACATGTACTCCCATAGCTCATTATATTCATCTAAGGTGAGATAGAGTTGTTTACACCTCGGTGAGAAAAACAATGCGTCGTATCTATTAAATGCATTAACTTTATGGAAAAGTTAGGCAGGGGGAGAATTCTCACGACACTTTATTCTTAACCTAAATCATAAGGAAAAGTTATTATAATTCTGCCATCTGTTCAAGTTTTTAAAGCCATTTTGGTAAACTTAATGCTAATGCAAAATACATGCCTTAGCACTAATTAACCGAAAAATCTGTTTCATTCTTCTCAGATAATGAAAAAATATGTCAAGGACATGATTTCTTAAAGAAAATCTAATTTATGTCACTTAGGCCTTTAAACCACCCTTGTGATGTGCTCATGAACGCAACCGTGAGAAAAATAAAAAGTCACACATCAAATACTCCCATTAGGAAAATCCCCGGACTAGAAGCTTTAGACATTTACAATTGTAATTTAGATGGCTTTCCCACTTAAATAGTACTGTATTTTTGGTTGATATAAAGGTATTTGTATTGATTTGGTGGGGAGGGAAGGGATTGGAATGGAGGACTGAGGAACATGGGGAGTATCTATAAGGCCAATATTGATTTAATGTCCAAGTCTAAATACCACATTACTCCTCTAGAAACCTAATTAATTGAAATATATGCTGTTTGAGTATGCTTATATTAAATATTGTTGGTCAATGACTTTTTAAATCTCTTTAGTTGTCTTTTGTTATAGGGACAGAACAGACCCAGTTTCATTCTGTTCTGGCTAATATTTTCTGCATTTTGAACTTGCCTGATTTGCTGTTAGTCTCTTGTGTCTGCTTTGTCTTTGATGTATCATCCTCAAATTATCTTGAGAAAATATCATTTTTATTAGATCCCAAGATCACTCAAAAATATTCAACAATTATTCATGTTCTGTTAGGTAACATCTATCAGATAACATGCTTAGGGTCTTTACCACCTGTCTTTCCAGTATGATTTCTCATTGGCCACTGAACCACCCTCTTTGCTTGAGGGAGATTGTTTTACTCAAGATACTAAATGTATCTCATACAAGGGGTGGGTCTCACTATGTTTTATGGGGGTGATAAAGCCTTCCATCTTTGTTGCCTGGAATACCCAAGCCATCCTGCCATAGGGAGCAGCTTGGGTGAATAAAAATAGCAACAATGATGTGGTGGTGTGGTGTGTGCATGCATGTGAATATGTGTGTGAAGAGAGAAAGTGGATATGGCAAAATATGAACAATTGATGAAGGGTAAGTAAAATTTGTATTAGCTTTTTGGGGGTAGGTATAAACTTGCTAACTTCATTGTAGAATGGAAGAAAAACTTAGGAATGTAAGTAGTTGGAATACTTCAGCATCTAAGTGGGATTCGATCCCAGGTCTCCAGGATCGCGCCCTGGGCCAAAGGCAGGCGCCAAACCGCTGCGCCACCCAGGGATCCCAGCATCTATACTTCTTTAGCAGCGTGCTATTCTAGAAAGTCCATGAAGCCCCAGTCTGTACATTTTATTCAATTACTTATTGAGGAAACTGCTGTTGCTCAGATTCAGTTCTAGCTGCTGAGATAAAGACGTCCACAACCATCCAAATCCTGCCATGAGGGAGCCTCTAAACTTCACCAAATGCAAACTTTTTTTTTTTTTTTTTTTAATTTTTTATTTATTTATGATAGTCACAGAGAGAGAGAGAGAGGCAGAGACACAGGCAGAGGGAGAAGCAGGCTCCATGCACCGGGAGCCGGACGTGGGATTCGATCCCGGGTCTCCAGGATCGCGCCCTGGGCCAAAGGCAGGCGCCAAACCGCTGCGCCACCCAGGGATCCCCAAATGCAAACTTTTATGGCTGAAGGTATCCTTAAGAATCATCTCTTCAGGGGATCCGTGGGTGGCTCAGCGGTTTGGTGCCTGCCTTTGGCCCAGGGCATGATCCTGGAGTCCTGGAATGGAGTCCCACGTCAGGTTCCCTGCATGAAGCCTGCTTCTCCCTCTGCCTGTGTCTCTTCGTCTCTCTCTCTCTCTCTCTCTCTCTCTCTATGTCTATCATGAATAAATAAATAAATCTTAAAAAAAAAAAAGAATCATCTCTTCATTATCCAGAAGCAAATGACGTTGGAATTCCCTCATCTATTGCTTTTTAAATTCTCAAGATAAGGAACTGACGTTGCTTTGATCTTCATGAAGACTTTATTTCCTGTGGTCTGATTCATGTTGCCGTTAAATTAAGTGTTAGCATCTTTAACTGTGTACCTGTTGCAAAAGTATTTTTGAATGAATACATTAATATGCTTGCATACAAATTTTACCATTATAGTTGATAATTAAATTAGGTGCATATGGAAATACCTGGCACATGTTTGGCATGTGTAAAAGGAAAGTTTTCTTCCTTTTAGGTGATTGTCTTTGGAATGCATTTTCTAGAGTGAGTTTGAATTGCAGTTGTTCTTGGAATGCATTAGAATGCCTCCAGACACTCAGAAACACTGTTGTATGCCCCGTTTTATTATGCAGTATGTAAGGAAGGAGCCATGTCTGTCTTACTACAATGTTTGTCATATCTTGCACATGATTGGCACCTAACAAATACTTGTAAAATAAAGGAGTAACAGGGCTTTGAAGAAGAAGGAAATTTTCTGTAGATAGAAATAGGAAGGAAAGGAAATGTATACCATGTAGAAGAAATGGTGTGATCAATTGCCCAAAAGCTAGAGAAAGGTAATATTATTGAAGGAATCTCTAACTAGATGTGTCTGGACTTCATCAAAGATAGTTTTAGAGAAGTCTGAAACGTACATGAATTATATCATCTGTGGAGTCAGAAACTCGAATAACTACTGTCATGTCCAGGTTTCAACACTTGAAATTTGGTTTTCAATGTGGTTTGGGGAATTGGAAAGGTGGGGTTTCAATTTTGGTTCTTACACTCATGAGTTGGATGATTATAGGCCAGACAGCAAACTATTTTAGTCTTTTCTCATTTGTTTTTTTCAAATGATAATATCCTTCCTCGAAGGGGGTTGGGTGCCTGGATGGAGTTAGTCCTCACTTAACATGATAGTTGGTGTCATAATGATCATTTTTCCCTTCCTACTCCTTCTACAGAGAGAACCTAATATTCTGTAACATCAACACAACCTGTTATAGCTTCTCGTAGGAACATATAATAGTCAAGTGCTATTGACCTAAAATTTAAAGGCCTCTGGCTGTTTTTTATGGATGTGATGTACTTCTTCGTGAGAAGTAAATGCAATCGGAATAACTTAATCCAATGAGAGCTATCTTTCCTCTCTATTGCATAAAGCTCAAAAGGTATGTCTTCATAAAATCTGTACTGGTGAGGCATATGTAAAACCCACAGGCAAGTAATAGGCTTTGCTTGCACATTTCCCAGGGGCTACTTAAAACATTACCTCTTGTGTCAAAGATGCTGAATAATTATAGTGCCAGGTTTCACTTTTTGTTTTGTTTTCGATTACCCACTCAGGCAATTTAATAATTTTCTAGGAGGCTCTGGGTTTTGGAGGGGGGTTAGGAACTTAAAGTATCTGATTGGAGCTACTCATTTAGAGGTTGCTATACACATCCACATTCATCACTCAGCAGGCAGCAAAACCTCGTCTTAATATTGGTTGTAAATTGGGTGGTCTTTTTATTTATTTTCCCTCTAAAGGAAGGTACCTCGCAGTAGTGGGTAATTGCCAAGTCTGAAGAAGAAAATTATAATAAAAATGAAAAGAAAAAAAATTAGTTAATTGCAATATAGTTACTCCAGAAGTCTTCAAGATGAATGGGGAAATTTAGCAGAGCTCTTAAATGTCACTGTAATTTAGCCCCGTGCCCCAGAAATTCTAAATCGTAATTGATCCTAATTATATAAATACCCACTGGTGAGAAAAGATCTGTTTTTTAGAAGGCGTTACTGCTGCTAAACTTCACTGACAAGTCGCTCATGACTTCAACAGATGTTTTCTACTTTTGTTTTGGCTGAGTGGATCCTTAGGAACCAACTTTCCTCTCCATTCAGCAGCAAATGATACAAAAATGCTCTGAGTGTCCGTATATGAAGTAAAAAATGGTCTTCTTAACTCATGACTCAGACTATTTTTGTCTTTCCTACTGGTATGTTAGAATAATTTCAGTTGGAAGCAGCAAAGGAAGGACCATCCTAGTTTAAGCAAACAATGGGATTTATTGGCTCAAGTAATTGAGAAGTGCTATGCTAGTTTTGGCTTTAGGTGTAGCTTTGTTTAGGTCTCTCTCTTTGTCTCTCTCAAATCTATTTCCTTGATAGTGAATTCAGTCTCCAGCCAACTCTGATCACGGTTTTAGGATGATTACTCTCAGCCACTAGCCTGCCTGCTCTTTCCTCCATTCATGCTCAGTAGGAAAAGGGAAAGGCACTACCACTGTTAAACAAAAATCCTGGGCTTCAATCATATTGGTTCAACTTTAGTGTCTTCCCATCCCTGAGCCAATCAGAATGGCAGAGGGCACAGAATTCTGCTGATTGTCTCATGGGAAAGCTGTAGAGGCCCAAGTAATGGAGTCAGCCTCCTCCAGAGCATGTGGATTTTGTGAGGGAAGAGAACATAACCTTTCCAAGAGAAGAATAAATGGGTAGGTAGTGTGTCAAGTTAAAAAAAAAAAAACAAAACTACAGATTTCTGTTTCCCCAACTTTTTAACAATAGGTTTCCCCTCCAACTTTTTGTTATAAAAATTGTCAAATATATGGAAAGTTGCAAGGATAGTAAAACACCTGCACACCAACCATTTAGAACAATTGTGAATGCTTTTTAATACCCTATCTTAAGTAGGAAGCTCTATCATATTTCATATCCACTTTTAACAAATTTTCAGAATTTCTTCAAATGGAGATTTTTAAAAATTCAATCAGTACTTTAGAATTAAAATGGAGTCTAAATGTCATTTCCATGGTACTGTATCCTTTCCCTGCCTCCTCTCTCTCTCTCCCTCTCTTTGTTTTTGAAGAGAGCCAAGAGTCATTCTGTTTTCCAACAAGCTGTCTTGTACACCCTGAAGGGAATATTATAAGATTAAATGCATAGTAGCATTTCTCTAGCAAGGTGAATGCTTCTCATTACAGCAATCCCCAGTTGATCTCCTAAACGTAATTCCCTGATAATGTGAAACTTCTGAATTATTTATTATGTCATATTAGATCAGGAATATTATTCCTGAAAATAAATTTGTTATCATCAGCAAATCAGCTTTTGGAAGTTTCCTGTATCAAAGAATAAACCAGGGAGTAGATTTTAAACTCTTAGGGAGGGGAGACTGAAATTATTTATTTTGAGATCTTTCTGCAGCTAGGTAGCTTCAAACATAGATGAAGAATCATACACTGAAGAATTATAATTTCTAGATGCAGTTATAAGTAATTCATCTAGTGGTTTATTATGCCAAGTAAGTCTGGCTACAATTCGAAAACCCAGTAAAAATTCTACATTGAAGTCATGAATTTCAAGCATTGCCTATTTATTCTGACAGTGCCATGTTTTCTCCTCACTCCATGAGATATTAATAAAAATGTAAGAGATTTACTGGCCTTAAGTTGTGGTCAATAATAATAAAAGGAGTTTGTATTTCTTAAGTCCTCATTGTGTGCTAAGTACTTCACTGAGCCCCAACAGACGTAAGTACCCTAAATTGTCCCATTTATAGATGAAGAAACTGAGGCCTAGGATATTATGCAGCTTGCCCAAGGCCAAGTACATGGTAAGTTATGGTACTTCAGTGCATAAAAAATGTGCCCATATAGGCAGAGCTATACAGTTATGAATCAGAGGCTGAGTACAAATGATTATCATGAACTTTAAGATGACTGCTATTTGTAGACATGCATGCCAAAATGTCTAATTTTGTGAACTCAAGTTTTTTCATGGCAGAAACATTTTAATGGATTTCTATTGCTACAAACATATTTTAAAACAGACTTTATTTTATTTTTTTGTTTTGTTAGATTGTTTTTTTATTTGAGAGAATCAGATAGCAACAGAGATAGCAAGAGAAAGCAGAAGCAGGGAGGAGAAAGAGAAGCAGGCTCCCCACTATGTAGGGAGCCTAGAAAGAGCCTGATCTGAGGATCCTAGGATTATGACCTGAGCTAAAGGCAGACACTTAATCAATTGAGTCACCCTAGCCTTTATTATTTTTTTTAAAGATTTTATTTGTTTATTCATGAGAGACACAGGGAGGGAGGGAGGGAGGAGAGAGAGAGAAGAGAGAGAGAGAGAGAGAGATTGAGAGAGAGAGAGAGGCATAGTCACAGGCAGAGGGAGAAGCAGACTCCATGCAGGAAGCCTGACATGGAACTTGATCCCTGGTCTCCAGGATCACGCCCTGGGCTGAAGTTGGTGCTAAACCACTGAGCCACCTGAGCTGGTCTAGACTATTTTTTTAAAAAGCAGTGTTGGGCTCACAGCAAAATTGAGCAGAAAGTCTAGAGATTTTCCATATATCTCCTGCCTCTACACTTGTATAACCTTAATTATAAACATCCTCCACTAGGGTGATACATTTGTTAGAATTGATGAACCTGTATCATTATCACCCAAAGTCTATTGATTACCTTAGAGTTCAATTTTGCTTTGTGTGTTCTATGGGTTTGGACAAATGTTACAATGACATATATCCATTATAATATCATAGAGAGTAGTTTGCCCTAAAATTCCTCAGTGTTCAGCACATATAAGTGTTTTTCTGCCATATATTAAGTCATTCTAACATCTTATTATTCTAACACTTATTAAACTGTGGAAGATGGGATCCCTGGGTGGTGCGCGGTTTGGCGCCTGCCTTTGGCCCAGGGCGTGATCCTGGAGACCCGGGATCGAATCCCACGTCGGGCTCCCGGTGCATGGAGCCTGCTTCTCCCTCTGCCTGTGTCTCTGCCTCTCTCTCTCACTGTGTGCCTATCATAAATAAATAAAATAAATAAATAAATAAATAAATAAACTGTGGAAGAGAATTCATCTCCAAACCCTAGTTAGAGAAACAGGACCATTTTTAGCAGGGAAAGAACTTGCCTCACCTGCAAAAGGAGGTTTGTAGGTTGTGTGGGAATTTCAATAATTTATAAGTTGGTAAATTCCAATTGATGCACATTAAATAGAGTAAACATCATTTAACAAACATGGCCATGGAGCTTGAACTCCACTCAAGAGAGGACTACTTGGAGACAGTTAACTCACCTTGAAAATGCCTTCCACAGTTCAAGTCTGTGATTTTTGGCACAGCATAGAGTTGTGGCCAGTATTCACCCTGTGATTCTCCACCACCTGTTCTCCCTAATTAAGGGCTCCTATTTCCTGCTCTGCAGGCCCCATAATTTGCAAATAAATAAAATCCACAGGATAGTTGTTATGAATGCTAAAAAAATATGTGAACTATTTATCTTTCTTTTTTTTTTTTTTTTTAAGATTTTATTTATTTATGATAGAGGGGGGTGGGCAGAGACACAGGCAGAGGGAGAAGCAGGCTCCATGCAGGGAGCCTGACATGGGACTTGATTCTGGGACTCCAGGATCAGGCCCTGGGCTGAAGGCAGCACTAAACCTCTGAGCCCCCCGGGCTATTTATCTTTCTCATTTGTGAAGTATAAGAGAGACTCTTTCCCTTTTCTTCCCCTGCCATTTTAGGAGGTCTTTTTTAGTTCTTTTTTTAATTCCTTTTGTGGAAGTAAAGGAAGTCTATGGAATCATTTTGTTTTTTATCTTCTGGATAGATATATGTAGATGCATTTTTCATTTCACTGTGTTCAAAAAATAATTCATTTCTCTACCTTTTATACTTTTCTACTTCTCTCCATTTTGTTTTCTACCTTGCTTGCCTATGTTACTGCAATGCTTCTTGCATTGGTCTGCCTGATTCCATACCTTTCCAATCTGTTGTCTGAATTACAGCTAGGGTAAATTGGGAAATTTCCAATATAAAAATAAATATTAAAAAATAAGCATTTTAAATCAGATAATGAGAAAGCGAATTAACATGATTTATGTTAGCATTAAGAACAAGGAAAGAAAATAATTCTTTGTTTTGTCTTATGATCATATAATTTGTTTCATAAAATTACATTTACTTTTCAATAATTTGTTGGGTTTTCTTTTTGCCATATAGAATGTAACACATTTTAATAGTTTTGTCTAATTCTTCTTAGTGGGCTTATAATAGCCCATTGTATGATTGAGACATAGTTTTTTTGTAAATTTCCAGTACTGAGATTTATATTATTTTCTAATTTTTCCTGATGTTCAAAACATTTATGCAATAAACGTTTTTGTATCTAAAGTTATGCCCACAGGTGTTATTGTTTCAGAAGAAAATTGACTGGGATTGGAAATCCTGTATCAAAGAATGGAAACATTCTGCATATTTCTTAATCATTCTTTGTAAATACTTCTATCATCCTCACTATCCCTAGTTTCTTTTTTCACTCACAAAGGAGTTCTTTCCTCCCAATATGGTAGGTGAAGAAAAATTCTCAAGAGAGTAGTAAAGTTCAGTTAATCAATTGTGGGTGAGGTTGGTTAACTTTATGAGTTTATTGGCCATGTGTGTTTCTCCGGGTTAAAGGCTAATTATGAGAAAGTATGTTGAATAGTGAGCCTGGAGTTCAGAACTTTGAAGGGATTAACTGATTCTGAGAATTTTTCTAGTTACCTTGTGAGCTGAGCTTAAGCTGTGGGCCCTCTAATAAAAGCTGTATGCATCGATGGTTAACAATATGTACATTAAAGGGTTGGGTTTTCTTTTGCTACATTGAAATGCAAAATTATTAGCCTCAAGGAAATTAAAAGTGAAGCAATATCTAGAAAATCTTTGATGTAAAATATGTTTCTGTACAGATTTATTGTGGTTATTTTCATTATATTCATTAAATGAAGCTCATGACTTCTTGAATTCATATTCATATTCTCTATCCTAAGGGATCTAACTACTGATAAGGCTGTATTTCTGTCAACCATAGTGGATTAGTTTCAGTTTTTACCTTTTAATTAAACAGCTGCTGCCGCTAAACACAATTTTGAATTATTTAATAGTCCATATTACTTTAGTCAATGCACACTGCTTGAATTTTTTTAATTATATGAAGCTATACATTTTTTATGATATAGCTTTCCTAAAAATGAGTTGACAGACAGTAATAATTTGTTCTTTTGAGATGTAGGAATATCTTAGCATATTTAAAAATAAGTATAACTAAAATTAAAAGCCAAGCTGATCAAATACGAGATCTTTTGCTTTAAAAAATGTGAAATATACAGAATTTTAAATGAAACTCCCATTCAAGATGTTATTTTGTAATCTGTCTCATAAACAGGCAGCACATGTAGTAAATACCATGGTGCACAATTCAGAAAACTGAAGATCTTAAAGATTCAACTTTTCATTGAGGCGTCATTTCAAAAGCAAGTTGCTTTAGAATTTTGTGGATTTTTTTGGCAACAGAGGTTAAATGATGTTGTCATTCATAAAGAGAAATCATTCAGTCCAAAAGCTATTTACTATTAATCAACATGAATTTTTGTGATGGGTTTATGATTATCTTGTTACATTATTCTGAGTTATATTGAGAAGTGTTACTTAAATTTCTAGTTTTAATAAGATTAAATCAGTACAGCTTCAAAGATTAGAGATACTGTGAAATTATTTATATTTAGAAAGTAACAATGGTACTTTCTTCTTCATTTATTTATTTAAAAAATAACTCCAGAAACCTTTTCTTCTCTCTCCTCATCTGCATATGTGTGTATTTTTTACATCTATACATGTATTTACATGTATATATACTCACATATGCATATACATGTACATATATATGTGTATATCCTACAGATATCTCCTCTTTGCTCTTTTGTAAAGTGAAATATGAAGTATAGTAATTGAAATATTGAACGAATGAGTAGTTGAAAATACATCACATTTTATTTTTAGTGCCATTACTACATTTGAACTTTCTGAGAATTGCTGTGATTAGAAAAGCCACCTACCATATCTTGATTTGACAAGAACTGGTATCTTTAACTCCAGCTTTTGATTGAATTTCCTTAAGTGGTGGAAGTAAAGGTGAATGGTGTAAGACCCATCTTAAGTCTTTTTTAACCATGTAAACCATTTAACAGAGTATAGATGATGGTACCTGTCAGGAGTCCTAGAATAAATTATTTCTGCTGTCCCTGCTGACTTGTAGAACATTATTTAGAGACTACCTCTGGTCTTGTGTGTCTGCTTTGTGTTGACATCTCATTGATTCTTTATCTTCTCTCTTGGCTTAAAAAAAAAAAAAAAAGAAAAAGGAAAAAAAGAAGTAAAAGTTTATTATAAAACTTGGTGGTGGAGTAATGCTGTCAAAGAATGCAAACAATCACCTGCCACTAATGTAAGGTGACATCTCTAGAGTATAAAGAGGGTGGTTATCATTCTTCAGTGTTATAGATGTTACCTGTTCAAGAGAACAGTTTCTGCTGTCGAACTGTACTTGTAGATTAAATAAGAGATGTTGCTTTCATTTCTAAAGGAGTTCAGTAGCTTAGAGAATCAGAGAGAACTTAGCCAAAAGACATAGCCATTTATTGAGCTTAAAGAAAGACATGATTTTAACCTTGGTGTACCCCCTGTATACCTGCACAAGCAAGTGCTCTAAGGATAGCCTCCATACCCCCACTATAAGTAGCTCTTGGCCAAATAATTTTATTTTTCAGTGGCAGCCCAATTCTATGAAGCAAGCAATGTATTGTATTTTTCTTCATTTGTTTCCCGCAATAGAATGTAAACATGATGAATGCAGAGTCCAAGTCAGTTTTTGTTCAGCTGTTGATTGAATGACTAAATACCGTTGAATGTTATTCTTTTCGATGTTTTATGGGTACCGTTTAACCATTGAGTTAGCCGCATGTGCAAAATGTCAGTGCCTAGAGACCATCCTGTGTTTCTGTGTGAATAATAGTGACATGTGGCTAAAAGTAGAGAGAGAGAGAAAAAAAAAAAAAGGCAAATAATCCATTTGTTTCACATGCATTGTAGAGTGTCCCAAGTCTAAATCTGTCCATTTTGATGCCATAGTGATGGCTTGAAAAGTGAAGCCATTGTGGTTCACTTGAAAATGTTGCTTCTTGATACAAAGAAAGATCTATCAGCTTACAGGTTAAAGTCCCTTTCTTCCAGTCTTTTGACTCATTGAGGAAAAAGGATGTGCTTTTGTGAGCATGTATACATGCGCATGTATACATTTGTATACATGCGCATGTATACATGTATATATAGGAACATGTGTTTATATCAGGAGGAGGAACAACCTAATTTAATGCTGTCCAATAGAACGTTTTGGCCATTACTACCACATTTTAGCCGGCAGAAAGGAGGAAAGAGAAAAAGAAGGGGCAAAAGCAGACAGTTTAAGATTAGAGGGTGTGGTCTCTATTTCAGGCAGCTACACACCCAGCTAAAAGATAAGAACACATTTACTAAAGAAGCCTAAAGTGATGACTGGGGTTTATCTGACAGCCAACACTGCCACAAGTACCTGCTCTCTGCTAGCCATTTTTCTAGGACTTGAAGCTACAGTAATGAGGGAAGTTATGTCCTTCTCATCAGGTTTATATAGGGTGGAGAAAGGCAAGCAAACACACATGTGGACATATGACATGCCTGTTGGTAGGTAATATGTATTTCGATGCAGAAAAATAAACATCCAAACAGGTTTTAGAAATCTTAAATGGAGAAAAAAAGCATTCAAGTACTGAAAAGCGATTTAGGAAGGAACACAGAGTTTCAAGCCAACAGCTAACATTGCAGGATTTTAAATAAATTTGCTGTGAAAAATGAGAAAAATACCTATTTTATTTGAAATGTTCTACCATTTGAAATGGTAGAGAAAATCTACCACATGATGCTACAAGATTTTCTTTGATTTTGGTGACATCCTCATATATATTCTGATTCATATTAGGGATAGAGAGAAGGAAAAAATGTGAAATAAGAAAATATGAAATGCATATACATTTTTTAGTTTGTTCCCCAAAATTACTCATCAGTGTAATGACATAGTCTCCTTCTACAATGATTATTTTGTGATTTCCATTTTCCTAGCCAATGACTATTACCAAAATTCATCTCTACCTAGAAGTGAAGAAACATATTAAATTCTTTGTAAACTTGGGTGTATAAGAATAATGAACAACAAAATCACTGGAGGTCATAGTGATCAAGAGAATAATGTAATGACAGTAAATTCCACTTCTTACTCTTTTATAATCCATTTAGTTCTGAAAATAAAATTTAAAAAGAAAAATAAGAGAAACTGCCTTCTACTTAAACATGAATTTTTGCAATTCATCTCTTTTCTCTCAGTGTTCAGAAATATGGGGTACCTATCCAGGGATGGATCCACAGAATTGACATTTTTAACTCTTTCTAGGTGATTCCCTGACATTTGGGGACTTGCTTCTCTACCATTTTCTTTTATTTTGCCCCTACTTTTACCTATAATCTATTACTTCCCTTTTTCTTTCAGCCTTCATGGAAAAGGCAAAATGCTGCAGATTAGAAGAAAATTGTCTTGATGTAAAAATATTTTCTTGGCCAGTCTATAATAAATGTAAATGTCTTGGTTTATAAAGTCATTATGTAAACATATTTATATAAACATATTCACTTCCAATTACTGGAAAATTTTGAGGAGGGAATTACAAATTCCTAGAAAACTCAAGATTTTCAATATAAATATAATTTAAAATAATGCCTCGGTGATGATAATTAAAATAAATATAGCCAGTGTATATGGAGCTTTATCCTGTGTATGAGGCACGATGCTGACATTGGGGAGGTAAGTGGAAAGTAGAGACTGCCTGGAGCTTGCTGCTTATGAGGGAAAGCTACAGGTAAATAGATTTAATTATGCTTATGATTTGTGGATCATTGTTGGACAAAATAATGAAGACAGTGGGAGAAGAAACACTCTTTATATCCGGGGCTACATGTCCAATCTTAACGATTGATATACATTTTCTAATATCGGTGAACCCTGTGATGTTTCCTTGGCATTTAATAAACAATGAGAATCTCACTGAGACTACCTTTGGGAATAGTCACACAGAATTTAGGAAACAGTTGCAGGGGATTCCTTTAAGGGATGGCATGCACAGATAAATCTATGTTTGAACTTTGCCGATGTGACTTCTGCCTCTCTCATTTCCCTAAAATGTTGCAAGTTGCGTAAATATCTTCAGTGTTTAAAAAAGTACTGGCTGTGGTGGGTTTGCATAAAGGGATGTTTGCTTCTAGGTAGTTATAAATAAGTCGGCTTTGTCATGAGAGGTCCCTACAAGTCCCGAAGTAATTAGTTCCCTCAGTTCCTCCTCTGTGAGAAAACCCTGGCATATCTTCACTGGTTTAAACTATTCTTTTCTCCAAAAGAGATGACTTATTCCCCATTTCCCACTGTTTGTTTCAAGGGACTTCTAACTCTTGGAGCTGAGGGTTGCTAATAGATTTTGAAGCAAATTGCAAAGGCATTCTCTTCTTGTCTTCCTTCTTCCTGCCAGCTGCTGGGGACTTTGTTTCCACAAAGGAGTACAGGTTGCACTGTCCTTTCCAGACTTACTTAGTGCAGAACCGCTTCTCTCCCAAGCGCTGGGCTTTAATCATCCTTCTTCTTCCAGTTCTTTATTCTGTGATATTTGAATTGGGTAAAAATGAAATTATGCGCAAACCAAGGCAAAGTATTCTTTAATGGGGTTGTTATGTGTGCTCCCTTGATGTTTTTTTCTCCATGTGCTTGAGCTCTAACAATAGAGCACCTTCCTAGTGAAATTAAGGGTTATAATCCTGATATTGAAGTCTTCATTAGCCATTTCACATCCTTTGTAGTATGTGTTTTAGGCTGATCTTCTGATGATGGAATTTAAAGGGTTTATTTATTTATTTATCTATAAATCACAGTGTGGCTTAATAGCTCTGTAACTGGTTGTTAATAGGTATCTGCAACAGAAATATAAATTTGAAACAAAGACCTCATTTTTCCCCCATTCTCTCCAATTAAGCTCTGATTTCCTCTTAGAAAAATGGGAAGGCGGTAGAATGGCTTCTGTTGATCTGAATTAATTTTATAGTTTCCAGTGCAGTGTAACTTATCTCAGATCTGTTGCGGTAGGAAAATGCTTATTGATACTGAAAATCTAACTCTGTAAATAAGAACTAGTAATTTGAACACCATTTGCTCATTTACATATTTTTATATAGTTTTCAAATCTTCATCAGTTAGTTCACTTAAGCTCTGATAGCAGTGTTCCCAGTCTGCTCTATCATGCCAATATCCTCCTCTAGCCCATGACAATTTGAGGCTCTGATTGGTTAACTGGCCAGGTAAATGCCACAAGACCAACAAGAGGGAGGCCAGACTAGAAGACCAAAGGCTCTGCTTCTTGGATATTGTATCTTTAAACTTGGTTTTCCTTCTGGGCTCTAAACTGAAATCACTTTATTCAGATCCAGCAATGAGGTGATCTTTGATTTCCTTAAATATTGTCTGCCTATTCAGTAAGTGGGAATTGGGCGCAAGTGAGCTTTGTGAGTCATTTTACTTTAAATAAAATTAAATCTATACATGTTTCCATGCCTTGGGAAAATTTTTTTGCTCACTTGAAATCCAGTGGAAATCCTGGGGACTCTAATTCCAGTGTGTGTATTTGTCATATCCAAAACAAAAGAATACCTTTTAAATGAAGTATTAATTGGTCATTCGGCCTACAGATCCTGAAGAGGCAGAAACCAGTATATAGTCCCCCTCTCCCATTTCAAAATATAAATATGTATAAGGGAGATAGGGCAAAATTTCTGGAAACAGACTTTGAAAAAAAATGTCTTTCAAGTTTGATTGACCTTTTGCTCATGAAAATCATGCCTGGAAAGGCTATAGAGTAGAACAGATGTGTGTTAAGTATGTACATACTTAAAAAAATGCCAGGGATGTTCCTAAATGTTTTCTTCAATTATCTATGGAACTCCTTGGACCATGTTTTAGAAAATGGTTTTAATTTTCTTTGAGGGATTATCATAATTGAAAAGGTCACAGGAATCAGCTCCATTACTAATGCATTTGTACTTGCCAAGGCTCAGTCATGGGAAATCTCTCTGGTTTTCATATTCAATACTTTTCTTTTTTGCTTTGTTGTATGATAAGGGAGAAGAAAGGGTAGGCATGAAGGGGAAGTGAATCTGGTGCCAACTTTATTTTTGTTCCTGCAGTTCTGATCTTTGCCTTTCCTGAGCCTTGTCATCTGTCAGGCAAAGTAAGAGTACTGTTACATTAAGGGTTTTAAAAATGAATTGATCATTCCATACTTTCAGAAAACACATTTAAGTAATGTTTAAAGTGCCATTCTCATGGAGATGATAGCTTCAAGGTTCCAGCATAACATATGCATAGTGAAATATTTTAACCTTTCATTTCATGCCTTTCAACATTTTAGAAAGCATTTTTCTGTTCATTTTATTTGGTGCTAAAAGATGTACCTTTTTTTTTTCTCAGTAGAACTTAAGTGATATGAAAGTTAATTTGTTTCCTTAGTACAGATTTTGTTGGTAGTATTAGGGAACTTTTTAAAAATTAACAAACAGTGTATATATGGTTCTTTTATTTTATTGATTTTTGTTCAGGATAGAATTTTTGACTATTTAATTCTTTAATATTGCCAAGATGTAACAAGTGCAATACCTCTTCTCATATTATTTATGTTAATCATGAAGGGCTTTATTCTCTGCTGTTTCATGTCTTGGATGTTAGTTCTGGGGAATAATCTGAGAAACTCTATAAAAAAAAAGTGGGTGCCCAATGAAGATCACATTTGCTGCCACTGTGTTAATATTTGTCTTCTTCTACCATCTGTGATGCTAAGAGTGTCTCCAAGGCCATGGCATTGGTTAAAATAGTGGGTGGAGGCATTTTAAGTTTTGATGTGGATAGTGATAGTCAAAAGCATTATCTAAGGCCCCAAGGAAGAATAAAAACCTGAAGAAGGTTGATGTGGAAAGAGCCCTGGTGCAATTCTCTAATTCTTAGGTTATTTAGTGCTTTCTGGTGTGAAGCAGAGCTTGGCACCCATGGAGAATCAGTTTCAGTCATGCTCATCTATAAAAAAGTGGCAAAAGTTTCTACCTCATCAGGTATTAAGAGGATGTAACAGAGTAGTTTATATAAAGATATTATTCATGGTCCCTCCTTCCTGATGTTTAAACATGAACTGATTTTGAATCCATGTTGATGTTACTGGGATGTGAACTGAAAAGATTTGAGTAGGAGCCTGTGAGGGTCTGTGTGTTGTATTTCACTTGAATCTGGGTGCCAATCACAGTGTACCATAATGGATATGAATATAGGCATTTCTGAACTGGATTAGGTCATGTAGATTTCTCATGACTGAGCCTTGGCAAGTACAAATGCATGTAGATGACCTAATACAACCAATAGTTGGTATTGGCAGATTGACTGGAAAGAAAAACAACAACTATAAGTAAAATCTGAAAAAAAAAAAAAGAGGGGGGGAAGCCCAGGTGGCTCAGTGGTTTAGCACTGCCTTTGGCCCAGGGCATGATCCTGGGGACCTGGGATCGAGTCCCACATCAGGCTCCCTGCATGGAGCCTGCTTCTCCCTCTGCCTGTCTCTCTGCCTCTCTCTCTCTCCTCTCTGTGTATTCTCATGAATAAATAAATAAAATCTTAAAAAAAAAAAAAAAAGAAAAACAACAACTGTTAATATCCATTCTATTTGTGAGGATTTGGAGAAATAGGTTCATTCTCTGGTAAGCTTACCTATGCATACTCTTAAACCTAGTACTCCCTGGTGTCTTTATATAGAGATATGTTCAGGGATTTTTAAGAGAGAAAACTTGAAAAGCATATATTTTAATCAATATGAGAAGGATTAAACTATGGTATACCCAAAGTACAGCATACTAGTACTTAAAAAGCATGAGGTATATTTCTGACATGGGACTATCTCTAAGACATGTTTTTAACTGAATAGGGAAGTTTACAGAACCTTGAGATCTGACCTAGGTACAAGACTCAACACAAAACATGTACGCATAGCAAATAACTAAATGAAAAAAAAGGGTCTGATGTTGATAATTTGCCTCTGGGGAGGGAAATAAATTTGGTGAAGTAGTAAGAGTTTTCAAGTTTTACTATATTGTTTAAATTTTTACAATGAGGATATTTTCATGTATTACTTGTGTATATATAACTTATACAAGGGGGAAATAAAGTCTATAATCACTTTGCAGAATCTGTGGCTTCAAATGGTGGATCCATATGGTGGATCCATAAACATCTCTCTGCACAAAGAAGGAAGGTATTAATTAAAAAATACCTGACTGTGAACCACTCTTTAAGGAAGCCACAGTGATAACACTTCAGTGATAATAAACCTCAAAGTTTAACAATATTTAGGACTGAAAAATTAAGTAGATGATAAACTTTACTGGACATGAAGTAGAAACCTAGTGGTGGGAACTGTATGGGAACTAGAAATTTAAGGAGATACTGGCTGGCTTCATTCATTTACTTGTCTGCTCTTTTATTTGTTGTTTTCTGAGAAGGCCTTGTGCCAGGCCCCAAGCCCCTGGGGACAAAGACCCAAGGAAGGGGCCATCTTTGTCTTTAAGTCCCATTTAATATATATGATAAACATTTTGAAAGTGAATAGCGATTTATCGTGAAAATGCCAGCAATTAAAACATGAATTCAGTAGGATCAGAGTATATGGAAGGGTGGGATTGATTTGAAAATGAAATGTTAGTCACGAAGACTTTCTAAAGGAGGGTAGCCTCCAATTTGGATTTTAAAATAAGCAGGCACATAAAAAAAAAAAAAAAGGGATCCCTGGGTGGCACAGCGGTTTGGCGCCTGCCTTTGGCCTAGGGCGCGATCCTGGAGACCCAGGACTGAACCCCACAAATTTAAAAAATAAATAACAAAATAAAAAAAAATAAGCAGGCACAGCAAAGAAAACAGTCCAGAAAACTAAAAGGCAACCTATGGAAAAGGAGAAGATATTTGCAAATGTCTTACCAGATAAAGGGCTAGTATACAAACTCTATAAAGAACTTATCAAATTGAACACCAAAAAATCCAGTCAAGAAATAGGCAGAAGACATGAACAGACATTTCATCAAAGAAGACACACAAATGGCTAACAAACACATGAAAAAATGCTCAATATCACCTGGCATCAGGGAAATAGAAATCAAACCCACAGTGAGCTCATACTGGTCAGAATGACTACAGTTAACAACAACTTAGGAACAAGATGTTGGAAAGGATGCAGAGAAAGAGGAACCTGCTTACACTACTGGTGGAAATGCAAACTGGTACAGCCTCTCTGGAAAACAGTATGGAGTATGTAAAGTATGGAACAATATGGAGTACGTAAAGTATGGAAAACTTTCCTCAGAAAGTTAAAAATAGAGCTATCCTGCAACCCATCAGTTGCACTACGAGATATCTATCCAAAGGATACAGGCATAGTGATTCGAAGGGACACAAGCACCCTAGTGTTTATAGCAGCAATGTCCACAATGGCCAAGTTATGGAAAGAGCCCAGATGTCCATCAATAGATGAGTGGATAAAGAAGATGTGCTGTACACACACACACACACACACACACACACACACACACAGAGGAATAGAACTCAGCCATCAAAAAGAACAAAATCTTTCTATTTACAATGACATTAATGGAACTAGAGGGTGTTATGCTAAGTGAAATAAATCAGAGAAAGACAAATACCATATGATTTCACTCATGTGGAATGTAAGAAACAAAACAGGTGAACATAGGGGAAGTGAAGGAAAAATAAGATAAAAATTGAGAGGCAAACCTTAAGAGACTCTATTAACTGTAGGAAACAAACTGAGGGTTGCTGGAGGGATGGTGGGTGGAGGAAGTGATAATTGAGTGATAGACATTGAGGAAGGCACTTGATGTAATGAGCAATGGGTATTATATGCAAATGATGAAGCACTAAATTCTACCTTTGAAACAAAATAAAGTGAAATAAATGGGAATTATTTAGATTTAGTAAGCCCCTGGGTATGAGGAGAGCTGTGTGCAGTAGAAGAGTATGTTCAAGGAATTACATTCAGACTGGGGTTGCTGGAGACAAAATGCAAAATGTCTCAAAGTTTTTTGTTTTTTTGTTTGTTTGTTTTTGTTTTTTTTGCAAAAGGAGGTCTGGTCTAGCACTGCTCTGTGTTCATTGAGACAAATTAGAATTCTGTTGATAGACTTTTGGAAAAAATCTAATAGTGGTAGGATCTCTGTAGTGAGTTTTGCTTTTTGCTCTATTAATTGTACCTTCTCATTGGAACTAACCTGTTTATGAAACTATAGCCTCTTTAGCCCAAGTAAAAATGACAGTTCCAATTGTGATATTTTCTAAACTTCAATTTATAAAAATGGCATTAGATTGGGCCACCATGGCCATTTAATCACTTGTTTGCAGACTGTCAAAGGTGTTGCTGTGTATGTTGGCTTCTAAGTTGAGTCTTTGTATAAGGTTTTTGACTTGAGTTTCTCAGGTGTCTGGGAAGGAAAACAATATTTGATAGCAGGTACAATTTAAAATGTCTTGCCTTGGGAGACAGGAAGGTGGGGAAAGGGCCTTTAAAGTTTACTGAATTAGGATCTAGGCTAGTCTGGTTTTAGAGAAATAGGTGGATTTGAGATGCTGTGTCTCCATTTTATTACTATTCCTGCCTTATTAGTATTTACCCGTTAGAAAGCCAAATTGCTAGAATCTCTCTTTTACTCAAGCCACATATTATTTAATACTTCTCTTGGTGATCTTGGGTTCCCTACATAGCCCCAGAATAAATTTATGTTTGAGAAGGTAGGGTATATTAAAATTAAAAATATGTTTTATTATATCTATAATAACTGGGGACAGTTATCCTCAAATGAATGGTGTTGAGCTATCAATATTAAAACACTTCAAAGAGGGTTAAAACCTACCAGGCAGTGTCCTATCACTAATACATTTGTGTTTCTCCAAAAATACATAAAGAAGCAAGCTCTGAAGGTGACATCTGAACAATGGCCAGGGAATGTAAGCTCGGCTTGGATCTTTGAGATTAAGAAGAGCTATCTCTTTTTCACAGCCTTATAGGTCAATGGGAAAAAATCTTAAAAATCAATTCTTTCAGCAGCCAGGAACATCTGAAAGGAAATCAAAACTTGGTTATTATGCTGACATGGTTTTACACCAGCTAAGAATCTTAGAAATGAATTTTAAAGTATAAGATCTGACACCAATACATTTAACAATTTATTTTTGCTAAAAATGTAGCAATCATTAACTGTCATATTCTGTCTACATTAACAAAGAAGAATCTTCTATATTTGGTCTTGGAATAATGACTATGTATATATATGTATGAATGTATACAGATATATCTTATGTAATTGTAAAGAAATACAGAGGTATTCATTTTTCATTAATTGTATTAATTTATGTATGCATTTAATTATTCATTATGCTGAAACATATTTAATTCAAAGGACTTCCATAGACACTAATTATTCATTAATTTTACAGATATATACATGTAAGGATAATTTAACCTTTTAAGATATCAGTTATTTTTCTTAAAAAAAATATTTATTTATTTATTTATTTATTTATTTATTTATTTGAGAGAAAGAGAGAGTGGGGGTTAGGGACAGGACAGAGGGAGAGGGAGAGAAAGTTTTGAGCAGACTCCACACTGAGTGCACAGCCCCATGAGGGGCTCAATGTAACAACCCTGAGATCACAAACTGAGCTGAAACCAAGAGTTGGATGCTCAACCAACTGTGCCACCCAGGCACTCCAAGACATCAGTGATTCTTATTGGCGTTCATGTGATATGTATGCAAACTTAATGGTCAGGTCTAATAGAGAATTCATTTAATGTCTGTTCATTAGCATCCTACAGTGCTGGGTACTATGATAGACATAGGGACTATGCAAGTGAACTAGACAAAAAAGGTCTCCGTTATGTCTCAGCACATACTCTGTTAGGAGATACTGACAACAAATGACTTATTTCTAAAATGGCATATTCGAGACAGAAGATGGTTTCAAAAATGATGAGCATTATGAGAAAAATGAAGCAAAAAAAGGAGGTTGAGTAGTGTGGAAGAGTGAAGGGGGTGGGGAGGATGAGGGCCAGGAGAGAAAATACCTTCAGATAGCATGGTCAGACAAGGCTTTCCTGAGGAGTGATGGTATCCAGAGGAGGAGGAGCCACCCATTAAAATGTCTGGGGTGTAGCCCTCCAGACGTATGGAAGGGCATTTGTAAAGGCCCGAAAATGTCACAGAGCTTGGCATGAATAAGGCACATGGATAGCCGACTTGGTAGCTCTTCCATGGTTAAGGGACTGAGCCAGCTTCTGGAAGAGATCAGAGAGTGGTAAGCAGGAGTTAGATCTTACAGGGCCTTCTGGACCAAGGCACAATCTTGGAATTTCATTCTATGTGCGTTCAGGAGTCATTGGGGATTTTAAAACTTTTTGTTACAAAAATTTCAAACTTACACAAAAAATGGAAAAGAATAAGGATCCTGGGGTGGCTCAGTGGTTTAGCACCTGCCTTTGGCCCAGGGCGTGATCCTGGAGTCCTGGGATAAAGTCCCGCATCAGGCTCCCTGCATGGAGCCTGCTTCTCCCTTGCCTGTGTCCCTACCTCTCGCTCTCTCTTTCTCTCTCTGTCTCTCATGAATAAATAAATATTAAAAAAAAAATGGGGATCCCTGGGTGGCGCAGCGGTTTGGCGCCTGCCTTTGGCCCAGGGCCCGATCCTGGAGACCCGGGATCGAATCCCACATCGGGCTCCCGGTGCATGGAGCCTGCTTCTCCCTCTGCCTGTGTCTCTGCCTCTCTCTCTCTCTCTCTCTCTCTGTGACTATCATAAATAAAAAAAAAAAAAAAAATTTAAAAAAAAAATAAAAATAAAAAAAAAAAATAAAAAAATGGAAAAGAATGACTCCCATGTACCTGTTACCCAGCTTCAATAATTATCATCTCAAGGCCAATCGTGTTTTATCTAGTCCCTCTCCCAGCCACACTGAGTTTTTTGAAGCAAATATCCAGTCATTTCATTTGTGAATATGTCACTTTATACATCTAAAACACAAAAACTCTTTTAAAAAAAATATAGCCATGATTCCATTATCATAGTAACTTTTCAGTAATTCTTTGTTGCCATCAAATACCCAATCTTTTTTGGATTTTTAAGCAGGGGAGTAGTAGTATCTAATTTACAATTTAAAAAGAGTACCATGTTATATATAATAGAAGGGCTTTTCGAAGCTAGGATCACTGGGAGACTACTTGTCTGGGTTTGGCATCAGCATGGCCTAAACAGAGGTGTTTATGATGGATATGGAGAGAAGTAGACAGCTTTAGAAGATGCTTAGGAAGTGGAATTCACTGGTTGACTATTACTATGATTTTGGCCTAAGAAACTGAGTGACAGTGGGAGATGGACCTTTGAGATGAAGACTTGAGAAGGAAAAGGTTGGGAAGGGAAAATTAGGAATTCCATTTTGGCATTAATTGCACCTCTGAAAATGGAAAACAATTTTAAAATTAGTCTTAAATTGATAAAGACAAATGATACCTGTCCATATTTACTGAGACTTAACTTTAATCCTGCTAAGTGATGATGAAAGAGGTAGTTTTTGTTGTTAAAAAACTTACAGGTTTACTTGATCTTTTCAGGTCCACTCAGGGAAGCCTTTTACTGAGATTCCTTTGAGAAATAATAACAAGTCAGAGATCAGACTGTCTAAAAGCACTTCCTGTCACCAGTCAACCACAAACTCAGTGACCTTACTTTCTGAACCTAAATCTGACCCACAGACTTGAAAAATCAGAGTGCACCTCCAGGGACAGTATGCAAGAATAGATGTTATCAGGATTGACTTGGAAAATAACAACAAGAACAGCAACTTAGAAATTTTTCTAACCACGATGCCTATCATTTCTACCATTAGTTCCAATCCAGGAATGATCTGCTCACATTTCCTTTGTATTGGTTTACCAGCTATTATTAGCATATGTAAATTAGTTACTCATTGTTACCTGTTTCAGAAAAAGTTCCTCCCTCCTTCTTTTTCTTTCCTTCTCTCTTGGAAGCCTCAGTCCTGTTTTAAAAGCCTTTCAATTGACAAATCAGGTCTATCCAGGATAATCTCCCTAATTTAATGTCAATTGATGAGGGATTTTACTTATATCTGTAAAAGCCCTTCACAGCAGCACCAAGATTAGTGTTTAATTGAATAATTGAGGACTATAGTCTAGTCAGATTAATATATCAGGATCTTCATCTATTTAATATTTTCTTGATGAGCTTATTTTGGGAATTAAAGGAGTTTAGGTTTATAAAGCACTTAGATCAGTACTTGATACATAGTACCTTCTCAGTAAGCAATGGTTCTATACAGTGTGATGGGAAAGCCTTTAATGGATACCTTATGACAGCAAAGAGGATCATGCATTATTGAGTGACAGAGGCATACACAAAAGAGTATCATGCATATAAGCTACCAAAACAGTAAAAACTCACCAATGGTGTTAGAAGTCAGGATGTTCGTTGCCCTTGAGGAGGTGATCCCTGGAAGGCTGCATGAGTCAGGCTCTGAGATGTTGATAATACGCTTTTTCTTACTGTTGGTGGTGTTTACATAAAAGTGTTAGGATTGTAAAAAATCATGAAATTTTTATGTAGATGTATATCGGTTACACTTTAAAAATTTAAATCCAGTCAGACAATAGATACCAACATTAGGAATGGATAATTCTGCTGTATGTGTTGTGTGGTATATGTGTGTGCTTTATCACTGCAAAATAGGATAATGAATAGAAAATCTTTTCATTCGATATTACAAATATGACAGTGGCTCATGGGGGACCTGGGGAGGGGTCTCCATTAGCATATTTGACTCTTTCTTATAAGATTATTTCTGGGCTGTTACCATGACCATCTGTATCGAAATTGGATTGGTTATGAAAACATGTGGAGAATTCTTTAGGAGAAAAAGACCATTCTACTCACAAGGCTATTAATTCAGGAACCAGAGCAATTGAGTTTCCTTATATGTTCTAAACTTTTCTTTGCAGGAACAGTAAGTTGTATTTCTTTCAAAACAGAGGTGCAGTGAGCTTGCATCCTCATTATCTGTTTGTCTTATGCTACCTGCATTTTCTTTTTTATGATAAGACAAAACTCTAGGAAAGCAATATTTTTTTCCTGAAAAAAATTCAATGTCTGCACCTGAGTAATATGATCTGAGACTATTATCTTAAATATGCAAATGAAGAATTACCATACTATTTTACAACCAAGGTGAACAGTTGTAATTCTCGGTATTTACTTGGATACCAAATCCCATTTTTAGCATGTTAAATAAAATATTATGTTTCCCCTTAATATCTGACTGTTGATATGACTTTATGTCTTAGATCAGCCTTGCCCAGTACAACTTTCCACAGTGTGGACATGTTCAGTTATCTGTGCTTTCCATTATGGCAGCCACCAGCCAATAGTGTGGCTATTGCACATTTGAAACATGCCTAGTGAACTGAGGGATGACAATTTTAATAGTATTTAATTCTAATTGATTTAATTTTAAATAGTCACATCTGGCTAGTGGCTATAGTATTGGACCATGGGGTCAGAAATCTAAATGAAAAATGGTATTCAGATTGAGGTTGTTGGCTGATTGTACTTAATTATTTTCATAGAACCTCTTGAAAGTGCATCTAAATAATGTTTTTCTTAGCCTAGTTACTCTGGTCTACTCCCGGTGGGAGAGTCCCCTCATAAGTAGAAGGAAGCCTTGAGGTTCTGAATTGCGTGGCAAAAATACTTTTGTACCTTTACCATTTCACCTGTTCCTTATTTCATTAGTCTCTGGGCACTGTCCTTTCTTTCCCAATACAGATAATTGCTGTCTTGAAGTTTATGCCCTTAAGAGTCTGGCCCATAGTAGGAAGTCTGTAAGCAGTTTGTGTACACATTAGGTTGTTAATAGCCACATTATGAGGTGGTGATGTATCATGAAAGAGTAGGAACTTCAGTTCTGACATTCCTACCCTGTCACTTAGTGGCTCTGGAACAGGGGCAGTGTCTTCACTCTCTACAGGTCAGATGTTCCTTCATCTCTAAAATCAGGAATGTTCTGCTCACTTTATGCAATTGTCAAGATTAAAAAATAAGAGAATATTTAAAGAGTGTTTACACCCTGCTATAAATTGGTCTTGGCCCCTTCTCCATGGTCTCATTTAGTCCTCCATTTACCCTTACCTCCCTATGGGGTACTTTCCTCATTTTATGGATGGGGGAACTTAGGTCTGGAATAGGTGGTAAGTGTTAGGATTCAGATTTGAACCTGGAAGGCCTGTATCTATGGTGGTAGGTTGGTTTGTCATTTTTTTTTTTTAGTTGACTTGTAATTCATATATCAAAAAACTCACCCTTCAGGAGTACACAATTCTGTGATTTTTTTTTAGATTTGCAGGATTGTGCAACCATCATCACACTACTATCTAATTCTAGAACATTTACATCATCTCCAAGAGAAGACCCATATACACTAGCAGTCCCTCCCATCCCCTCTCTACCCCTATCTGTTGGCAAGCACTAATCTATACTTCCTGTCTATGGATTTGTCTATTCTAAACATTTCCCATAAATGGGATCCTATACTATGTCAGGGACAGAGGTTTCAAGCCTTACTTTATATGGCTTCCAATAATGTGGATAAAGGTCTGCCACATAGTGGGAGTTTGAAAATGAAAAGCTTGTACTGTATTATTGCTATTGCCACTATGAACCACAATCTGGAGTGACATGACCATCTGTTTCTTGCTTGTTGTAAGGCAAGAGGTATGGAGGTGAATTTATACCATAAAAATGATAGAAAAAATAACAGGTCTTTCTTATAACCTATCTCTACCCTCTATAGTTCTTAAAATCATTTAATAATTGATTTATAAAACACTTTCCATTTTGCTAAAAAAAATTGTCAAGAACAGGTGGCAAAAATAAAGGGCACTAACTAAATAAAGCAAAGGTAGCCCTGCAGGAATGTCAGTTCTCTCTGTCATAGACTCTTGGCATTGGATGTCATGTAGAAAGTCTACTTCATTCTGAAGATGAAATAATTTAAGCACAGAAAATGGAAGTGGCTCTGCACAATTCAGAAAACTATATGATATGTAATGCTTATTTTATTCAAAGGTCTCATAAACATATTTTTGAACAATGACCCATAGTTACCTAATTTGGGATAAGTATGGTCTATAATAGAGCAGAATCCTAACATTCATCCAGGGAGAGTTATGTTTTTCCTTATTCTAGGAAGTCACTGAGCAGAGGCCATTGAAAAACAGGTGCCAGATTTGAAGACAGTCCTCACATTCCAAGGGAAATGCAAATAACAAAAACATAGCACACTTGAATTAAGCTATCTACATGGCAAGAGTCATGAAATTTTCATTTCCTTACTTCCCCTGACTTGGGTAATGAAAATATTTCCAGCAGTGGGAGGATGGTCCAGTGGGGATCCCCATTTCACTCATAGGCAGAGTTAAAGTATTGGAGTTCTGAAATGTATGCCAAAAAATCCAATAACATAAGAAATGGCCAAATATGTTCATTTTATTAAGAATCTCAGTAAATGTCATTTTTTGGAGCCAGTGCAGTTCTATGAAACTGGTGGGGAGTGTTTGGGGATTCCTCTGAATCACCAATGGTCACAGCTCGTTGCTCTAACCCATATTTCTAATATGTGTTCTGTTATGTGGTTTAGGCTGAAAAGAAAGCTTATTTTGGCTTTATTCCTTCACCCAAATGGAGAGAATTTTGATTTGCTATGTATCTCTCAGCTCTTGTAGATTTTTCTTATCATCCTAACTGCTAGTTTATTGAGATTAAGTGCTTTCTTATGTGGCTGCATGGAAGGGACTTTTGATTTTCCTTTAAATTAAACCTGATTCAATTACCATGTTACATAGATAGATGGTCTTGCCAGGAAGAAGATAAAGGCTCACACTCACTTGAAGGACAAGCGTGACAATAGACAGGAGGTGGAACCTCAGTGTCCACAGAGGGAGGCTTGTTCTGAAACCACTTCTCAAGGGAAAGGGGCTTTTGCATGATTATTGGCTCCCATTTCTCATCTCTGTGTACACACACATACACACACACACACACACTATCCCCCAATTCTCCTTTGTGACTTCTCTTCCTTCCTCTGTGGCTGGACTCTGGTGACAGCTTACTGATGCTTCTCTCCTTGCTTCCTTCCATCTGGACCCTTGCCACAGTTTTCCATTTTCCCAAAGTAGTTCTTATTGCAGTACTTTGGTGTAACAGAAACACTAAAGCCCTGGGTAAAAGGATGGGGATTACAGAATGTGTTAGTACAGTGTAGGCAATAATTTTTAGCTGAAGAGAGGGTAGCTCTGGTGTCCCTGGTCTACCAGTCCACTGGTGGGTCATTCCCTGACACGGTGTATTTTGCAGACAGTGTTCCAAGCTCCGTCCCTTGGAGACCACTTTTTAACACCTCCCTCAGCCTCTCTTTTCCTACAGACGTCACATTTCCTCTGTGTTTACCAGTCTCATCAGGAATCTAGTATTATGCCCTATAAACAGAGAGCCCACCTGTCTGGTTCTCTTTAGCACAGGGGACTCACAGAAATATTATTAAAAGGACTGTTTTGTTTTGTTTTTTTCCTTTAGAATGATCAAATTCCTAAGCAGGGCTTTGTCCTTAGTCCCATTAAAGAAAGTTCTAAAGTGGAGAGGGAGAGTTTTGGTCTCTCTTAGTCCTGAATAAGCTACTAAGAGGTCATCTGTCCTTTCCTTCTGTCTTTTAATTATCCCCAGTTATAATATGATTTTGATGATCCCTCAAATCCCTGTCTTGAAAGAGGACAGATTTTGCATTGCTTATTAATGATGTCTGTGGTGTTTAACACAACAGTGTTTGGAGAAGTAGGCCTGTCTGCTGCTCCAGATTATTTCCCTTAGGACGTCAAACTCCAGCCATTGAGAGCTGTGTGACCTACTGGCCCCCAGCTGCATGCTTTCTTATAAGTGTCCTTTCTTTTCTGTCAGCCTGGGAGGGCCTCTCCAACCCTGCCCAGCCTCTCACTTTCAGGACATTTCTCCCGGAACAATACCTCTGTTCTTTACTAACTTGAACCTCCTCCCCGCTCACTAGGTGAACCTCAGGGTATTCTGTTGTTTGGTCCAATACCATGGGCACCACAGTACTATACTTTTTGGTTCCATTTGCTGTTGCTCCATTGTGCTGTGCATGATTTCTGGGGAGCTGCATACCTTTCCATCTTGTTTCCCTAGTGTCTGCTCATACAGGGTAAGTCCTTAGTAAGTGCTTGCATGAAAGAATGAACATAACAAGAATACTGAGTTCAGCTCGTCAGTATGTAGTTAGCCCTGCTAATGGAAAAAGCATCTTACCACATGCCCATGGGATAGAAGATGAGTAGGGACCCAGGCCTGCCATGGTGGAGTTGCTAAAATCACCATGTAATAATTCCTGGAAGGGAGACATAAACAAAGTGCTATAGGAGATCTGGTAATGGAGATACTGCACCAAGCTAGGGGAGAAGACTATTCAGCAAGCATCACTTCTGTATTGTTATGAAATATGAAAATCTTGGTGAAATATACAAAGATAAATAGATATAACCTGTCTTCATGGGGCTTGTTGTTATGGAAGTCCTATAATTCACCTTCTAAAAGATGAAAGGTACAGCACAGGGAATATAGTGGGTGGTATTGTAATAGGATGTATGGTGACAGATGGTAGCTACATTTGTAATGAGCCTGGCATAACGTATGGAGATGTTGCATCACTATATTGTACACCTGAAAGTAATATAACATTGTTGAAAAAAAAAAAGAAGACATTTGAGGAAGTGATGATAAGTTTGATAGAACAACATGAATAAACTGGGAATTTGTGCTTACCCTTATTATAACCTATAGAGACATAAAAACAAGGGGAAACTGTGACAGGAACATTCAGAAGATCCTGGAGGAGTAAGTGAAGACAGAAGTGCATTATTGGTCTTGAAAGAAAAGGAAGCATCCATTTTCTTTAAAAAACAAATTATTTTTCAATACTTGTTAATAACCTGTTTTTTTTTTCTTTCATAGAGAAATCAGTCTATGTCCTGTTATTTGCTATAATTTTGCATAATGGTCAGGTTGGGACAGTGTTACCTTAAACAGTATATGTGTGTACATGTGTGTGTAGTATATGTGTGTATCTCTTTATATATATATACATTGTGTGTATGTATATATATGTATATAGATATGTATATATAGATATAGGCATAGATAGAGGTAGATAGATATATATAACAGTGTACAGAATGGTTCTTTAGATTAAAGGCTTTGGACCCAGGAGGCTTGAATATTCCTCCTAGCTTGACTTTAGGCAAATCATCCAATCTGTATAAACCTCAGTTTCCTAGTCTATAAGATGGGGATAAAATAAGTAGTTATTCTACAGGGATTTCTTTTTCTTTTCTTTCTTGGAAACATTTAAAAGCCTTGCCTTTATACTTGATAGGAATGCAATAAAGATTAGCTACTATTGTTAAATTTTATTGTTAATTTTTTAAAAAAATATGCAGCTCATGCTATGTAAGCCAGGAAGACACACTTCTATGAATTTGAGTTCAAAATGTTTTTTTGACTACCATGCAACCATCAAGAAAGATGGGCAGGCAACACAGATGCAGAGCTTTGACTTAACTCCGCCTTGAAAGTGAAGAGATGAGTTTTGGGGAGCAGACATGAATCAATCATGGAGTGCTGGGGATCCCTGGGTGGCGCAGCAGTTTGGCGCCTGCCTTTGGCCCAGGGCGTGATCCTGGAGACCCGGGATCGAATCCCACGTCAGGCTTCCAGTGCATGGAGCCTGCTTCTCCCTCTGCCTGTGTCTCTGCCTCTCTCTCTCTCTCTCTCTCTCTGTGACTATCATAAAAAAAAAAAAAAATCATGGAGTGCTATGCCTGTCTGCTAAGGGCTACTGAAGGGAAGAAAACCCTAGAAGTCTCCCCTAGGTAGTGAGATCCAAAGATTCAGTCATTTCTCAGAGAATACCCAGGGGTACTCAGAAAACAATTTGCACCTGGATGTGGAGTGAAGCCTTAGCAAGGGGCTTTGGAAGAAGCCCCTGGCAACATATAATTATGAAAATAAAAATCTAATAGTATAAAAGACAATGATTAGATTAGCAACACTTAAAATCACTGAATAGTGAAAAGAGGGCTGTGCTTGTTTTTAGTAGAATCTCTCAACGAGCTTGTTGCTTGTAGCAAAGGAAGTCAACTGTACATATGCAGCTTTTATATTAGTAAATAAAATCAGCAAATAAAAGCTATTAGAACCTTAGGAAATAAGTATTTTTATTCTGAAACAAAACACAGATTGATTATGGAGTGCAAAATGCTGTATGAAGCAAAGTTAAAAGAATGAACTCTCAAGCCAAGCAGATCTGAATTTGAACACTGCTCGTCCTACTTACTACTTCTGCTGTATGATTGCCTCAGCTTGCGCTGTTATAAAAAAAAACACTGTGGACTGGGCACTTAAGGAACAGACATTTATTTCTGATAATTCCAGAGCCTGGGAAGTCTGGGATCAGAGTGCCAGCACAGTGAGGTTCTAGTGAGAGCCCTCTTCCTGGTTTGCAGATGGCCACCTTCCTGCTGTGTCTTCACATGGCAGGGAGTGGGATCTCTTCTCTTTTTATAAGAACACTAATCCCATCAGGAAGCCACCAACCTTGTGACCTAATATAACCCTAATTACTTCCTAAAGGACCTGCCTCCAAATATCATCTTATTGGGGATGAGGGCTTCTTTGAACATATGGATTTTGGAGAGGTACAGTCAGTCCATGGCAGTGACCTTGAGCCCATATTTAAGTTCTCCAAACCTAGGTCTGCCCTTGAAAAACAGATAATATGAGGCACCTGGGTGGCTCAGTGATTGAGCATCTGCCTTTGGCTCAATTGTGATCCAGAGGTCCTGGGATGAAGTCCTGTATCAGGCTCCCCGCAGGGAGTCTGCTTCTCCCTCTGCCTGTGTCTCTGCCTTTCTCTCTGTGTCTCTCATGAATAAATAAATAAAATATGATAACAACAACAACAAAACAGATAATATGAGTAGCTCCTCAAATGGGGTCTTGTAGTAAAGTGTATCTGCAGGGCCTTTCACTGAGTTCTTAGTAAATATCAGCTATCCTCATGCTATTCTGAGTGTCAGGCTTGCCTTTGGGGAGCTTATACTCCTGGATAAAATGTCTCTCTTCATTTGTAATGCACTATGTGCCCAAATGTGGGAAGACATAATTTTACACGGGAAAAATACATATAAATTTGTGTGTGTGTGTGTGTGTGTGTGTGTATGCATTTGTGTGTGTGTATCAATAGCCAAGGATGGATTGTAATGTGATCTGGAAAAAAAAATATGTCATAGTCCCACCAAATCCATTATTTCAGAAATATTGCTACTTAGTGTGAGGATAGAGTAAAACATGTTGTGTGGAAAAATAACCTGAGTAAATATTTGGTGCATGTGGTATTCAGAAATGGCTCAAAACATAGAGGAGGGTATGTGAATGATTGAAGTCTGGGGAACATGCAAGGGAACGTGGAGGAATATATTCCTTTTTATTTAAAAAATAAAATAAAATTTTATTTAAAAATTTCAAATAAATTTAAATAAAAAATTTAAATTTAAAAAGAAATAATAAAATTTATTTTAAAAAATAAAAAAATTGCATTTTTTCCTGCCCCTAGGACGAGTATTTTCGGGAAAAGAAGACAATCAGTTTTTGTGTTAGATTAAATTTCAACCAGCTGACTCTCACATATTCACAGAATCAACTCCCTTGGTTATCCTCTGGGTAGAATTGCAAAACCAGTGGGTTTCGTTCATTCTTGCTGGATTATGTTTTGAGCACTTGCCACACATCGGATTCTGCTTTAGGTGCTGAAAAGGTGATCATTGGCATGGTAGACAAGGCCTATGTCCTGATGGAACACATATTTCTTTGTGTGTTCATATGTACACATTTGTGTAGAGATGGTCAATAGGAAAACACAAAAAGAAAGTAATTTCACACACCAAGTGCAATGCAGAAACTTAATGAGGGACCATGTGCCTGGTGAGTGGAGAAGATGGATGTGTTGCTCTAGACATGATGGTTTCTGAGGAGGTGATGTTTGAGTTAAAATCTGGAGGAGGAAGATGGACCAGCTTTTGGAAGATCTATGGGAAGGGTACTCTGGCTGAGAGCATCAAATATCAACTGTTTGGAATAACAATGCTTCAGGCAAGTTTAGTTTGAGTCATGGGAATGCCATGAGAAGTTAGAGGGATTAGTAGGGAGCCAGGTCACAAAGGACCTTGTTGGTAGGTAGCAGACATTTGCCTTTTATTCTAAATATATATTGAAGCCCCTGGAAAACTGTAAGCAGAGGAGGTGTGCTAGGGTGTGCTACTTTCATAGATGGTTGTAGCTGTTGAGAAGACAGTGGACTCCATGGGAACCCAGGTAGAGGCAGATGTGCCTGTGAAGTGCCCCTAGGAGTCATCTTGGAAGGTGATAGAGGAGACACTTTGGCTTCGCTTTTATACTGGACTACTATTCTCCTGGAGAAGTTGTTTTTCTACCACCTGGAATCCTGATAGTCTTCTCTTTCCTTAAGAATTCTTATGATTGTCCTAAATAAAAATGTTCTGAAAACAGAACAATCTGTGGGTCATAACATGGACCAGTGATGAAAAAGGAAGAATGGTAGATGTAGCAGTTACTCTAAACTGCTTTTAGGAGATATAGATTTTTTTTTTCCACTTGGCATTTGGGATCAGTTGAATTCACAGTTACATGATTCTCAAGAGCTGTAAGGGTGCATTAAGAATAATAAGGAGACGGGCTAAATGCTCCAGGCATGATGGAGCTGTAATATACCACATGTGTTATTGTTAATTCATGTTGCTAGCCCACCCTTTTAATAGCAGCCAGGAGCCATCACAGCACATGCTGTGAATATATATTAAAACAATTCACAGAAGTTGCTCTAGTAGTATTGGGTAATTGGATATTACTTGAGATCCAGAAAGGCTTGGATGCAGCTAGATAGAAATGGCATCCACTGTGACTTTTCTTTTCTAATACTGCTGTGAAGAAAGTGCTGGCTGTAAATGTTTAATCTGTGTTCCTCCCATCTGTGCTCTGGCCTGGAAAACAAGATTTTTGATGCCACAATCCCTGGATTTGAGCAAGTCGTATTGCCTTGTCCTCCATTTGACCAAACTATCAGTATAGCATTTGCTGCTGAAATTGTATTTATATGTGGTGGGAAATGTTTTCCTTAAAAAATAATAATGATCTAACACCAGTCAAGAAATTGGTATTTTTACTTTTTCCTCTGTGTGTTAAAAAAAAAAATGCATGCCATGTGAACAATTATGTATTGCTTGAATATGTCTTATAATTCATCATATAAACCATTTAAAATATAAATTGGAATATACTATAGATGCTATTCTGTCATTTTTTTTTTTTTACTTATTAGTACCTTTCTTGGTTATTCATATAATTTGAGATTGGTAAATCCAAATGCTTACAAGAGATCAGCCCAGCAATGTTGATTAAAGAACAATAGGTAGGAAATAAGTTCAGGCCAGAGCATTTATACTCAGTTTTGCCAGACCTTCTGATTTTTCAAGAGAAGCTTGACATTTGGATTTTTATGTGAAATCCCCCAATTTTTAAATTATGTTCTTAAATTGTGCAGGGCCTGGATGCATCCACTATATCTTTAATATGGATTTACCTTGTTTTGAAATTAATCACCTAGTGATAGACGTTTAGATCTGAAATTCATGTTCATCACCTGTCCTGACTTGTAATTCTTTACCACTTTCTTGGTGAAAATATGCTTTTGTAGCTAAGGGACTGATGTTCTTGAGTTACTTGGTGGAATCTTCCCTGGGTAGCAACCACAGTAACACAGAAATATGAGTAGATAAATTCGGTAACTGTAAGTTCACAGAACTTAGATAAGGCAGATACAGGTTTGGTAGGATCTGAAGCTTATGTAATTTTTGGAGGCTTCCTTGTGGTTAATTACATACACACACCTGCAAGGGGCCTTCAAGTGGTAGATTCTGAAGTCTCAGCTTCATTGGCCTCTGTAAGGACGAGAAGAAATGGAGTGAAGGGAAAAAACTCAAAAGAGAGAAGCATTGTTTGTTTTCCAGAGATTCATTAAGGAAGAGTAACCGAGATTTTGGAAGGGAGGTATCATTTATATTGAAATTTCAACAGATAATAAAACTGTTGTGTCACACGTTAAAGCCCTTTATCTGTTTATATATTTTAAAGTGGTATTTTCCCTAAAATTTTTACTACTTTCGCAGATCCTTACTCTATACGGAGCTTACTATTTTAACCAGAAAGATGTCAGGCCAGATAACTTAGTTCATTCTAGAAATACAAACTGCTTTCTGTTTAACATAAATACATTGACCTTGGATAGAATTTTCTTTCAATTACTAGAGACTCCAAACTGGTTATTTACAGTATCTGTTTCACAAACAGATGAAATAGATATTGAACAAAGAATAGAACTATTAAGGAAGCAAAGATTTCATGGTATTAGCCTTCCAATAGTCTGAAGGCCAAGGAACATCAGTATTTGATATTGAATGCCCACTGAAGGGGTCAAGAATGAGCATTAATTTGCATTGCCAGGAAAATCGTTGGGAGTGATGAAAACCTGAAAAAAGAAAACCAGATGTAATGAGAAAATCAGGTAGTTGTTTGCTGAACAAAATGACAGCTCAGTGGATCATTAGATTCTAGGTAAATAAATGATATTAAGCTCCAAATATTTTGATTTAGCTTTGGTTAAAATTATAGTAAGATCAGAGATAGCTCGTTCAATGGTGCTTTAGGAAAGCTTAGACACATTGAGAATGAATTTTTGGAAAACATAAAGCATTGATGGGGTTAGCGCTTACCTTTGTTTACAAGCAGAAGAGAGGAGGTTAGTGCATATATACACACACAGGCAGTACAGTGTTAAAGACCCTGCAGTCAAATCCCATCTTTTGCACTCAGCTATGTGACCTGGGTAAGTTATATATACTAAGTTTGATGAAAATAGTATCTAGGGTGGTTGTCAGGATTTAAAAAGTTAAAAATTGTAAAGTTTTTAGAACAGTACCATATATGGGTTTGTTGTTATCGTAGTTATATACAGCAGTTACTTTTGAACACCTCCTTTCTGTTGTGTCATCACAAAATTGTTTCTTCCATTAAGAACTTTTCTGTAAGGATGCCTGAGTGGCTCAGTGGTTGAGTGTCTGCCTTTGGCTCAGGTCCTGATCCCAAGGGCCTGGGATCAAGTCCCACATTGGGCTCCCCACAGGGAGCATGATTTTCCCTCTGCCTATGTCTCTGACTCTTTCTCTGCATCAGTTGTGAATAAATATATACAATGCTTAGAAAAAGAACTTTTCTGTAATATCGAAGGGTTTGTTTTAATTGTGATATTCAAGTACCTCTGCCTCAAAAGTTTAAGGCCATATGTGTTTGTTTTTAAAGGTGACATTTGTTAGAATGCCTTTAAAGGAGAAAACTGTTCATTTAGAGGTCTAAACTATGTTACAGGGAGTTGAAATATCTTATCAACTCCATTATAATGAATGCATTGCGTATGACCTAACCTAACTGATCCTGTTACAATTCACTTAGCAGTTTCTTTCCAAGCTAGAAATATTGCATGAAAGCATTCTTTCTCCCATAAAGTGTACTTAAGTAAAATTTAGAGTATTTCTAAAATATTTAATATCAACAATATGGCAATAGTCTTTTTTTCCTAAAGTGAGAAGGTAGTTTCTTATACAGTGTTTCTTAAACTCTTTTGTTTCAGGACACTTTATACTCTTAAAAATAATTGATGATCGAAAGAGGGTCACTTTTAAATATAGTTTATAAAAATATAGTTTTATTTTTTTAAATATAGTTATATCTATTGATATTTATTGTAGTAAAAATTAAAACACAGAAATCTTTAAAATACTCACCTAAAATGACAGTAATAAGCCATTATACATTAGCATAAGATAAAATAAATCTACATTTTGGAAAACAAATATGAGAATGACATTGTTTTATAGTTTTGTAAATCTCTTTAATGTTTGACTTAATATGTTAATTAAATACAGTTGTAAAGACTGCCACAAAGATAAATTATATGCTCCCATGAGACATATAAAAGGATACCTAACATATTCTAGGGGATTGAGGAGTAATTGTCTTTGGAAGTGACACATAAATTGTGATCTGAACAGGAGCTGGAGGGAACAAGGCAGAGAGAACAGAGTGGAGACAAACTTTAGGTATGGGAAGAGTTATTGGGATAATGGAGGGCAGGCCAGTATGGTTTGAATAGGTTGAATGAGAGGTCAAGAAACTCATGCTGAGATTTCAGTGAGGAGTTGGGGCCAGGGTCCTGTAAGGCTTTGGGATTCATATGGGCAAGTTTGGGTTTTGTTCTACTAGGAAGGGAAGAGTGGGAATGACATGACCCAATTTTCAGTTTTTTAAAAAAAATATCACTCTAGCAGCTTTTGGAGACTAGATTGAAATATTGAGAGGACTGCAGATGAGAAAACAGTTAAAAAAAACAGTAGCAGAATATGCAAGAGATGGTGTGTATTTAGGAAGTGGTACAAAATGGGACTGATGATTGATTGGGCATGGGCAGTGAGCTCAAGGAAAGTGATTTATGTTTTATTTTTCTTCAACTCATCCATTTTCATCTAACACAGGTGTTTTTGTTCTTAAATCTAGTGGGGAAAAAAAAACACATCAAATTAGACCATGAAGCAGAAATTCAGTATTTGAGTCAGGGGGTCTGGATTTGTTACTGCCACCTGGGTAGAACCTTAGACGCTTGTCATCATTTATTCTTTCAGAATCATGGCATTTGTATATTCTGTACCATCTTACAGATGTCACAAAACTGCTTGCAAAATATTCTGAGTGTTAAAGTTTTGATTCAGCCATTACTTGGATTTGTTCAGCAGGCGAAGGTTTTATACTCTTCCCTCTTTTGCTCATTTTAAATTCTCAGAGCTGGGTAGTTGAATAAAATGGAATCTGTCCATCATAGCCGTAGCCATCCTGAGTATCCAGATGTCAGGGAGTTTCTGCCAGGAAGGGAAGACAGCTGTTTGGAATGGGAAAGGAGTAGAGGATCCTGCAAAACATGTCAAGAGTTTTATCAGGGGAGCAAGATGACAGTTGGTAGCAGGAAAGGGTGAGCAGACACTGGAACATGTCTGGAAAAATCAATTTTGCTCATGGCTTAAGTGATAGCCTAAGACATCCAAAAATGCTTTGTGTCATGGAATACTGTATTTGTCTGGATTATCTATTCCAACCAGTCTTGTTTAAATACAAGCTATAGGATTAGTAGATGGTAGTCATGCTCTGATCAGTCACTGTATGTTAGCCTGGTATTAGATAGACAGGCAGTACATTGAGTTTGTGAAAGTTTTTGCTTATGACCCTAATCCATCTGGGACATTGAAATATTGTATCACCCCCAATGAGAGCATGGAACCTCATCTGTCACTATTAAAAAGAACTTGAGACACGTGGTAAGATGAAATAGATCTTCAGGGTTTTAGCTTTTCTTTGAACTGGCATTTTAGTGTTAACTCTGACTTGTGTTAGTGTTTGATTCTTACTCTTTCTGAGTTATAAGATTAACAAATAAATGGATTCGACCCTTACAAAGAATAGCATGTAGCTCTCTTAGGTCTCTTAGAACTGTCTTTTCAGATTACTCTAAAACCTCATCAGATTTGCCACAGTTTATATATAAAATCTCTTTTGGTTTTAAAATATATTAAAACCTAGTGTAGCAGGTGATCTCATGGGCAACTGGCCAGTATTTCTTCCCTTTCCTGGTCAAAGCTTTCAGTTGGCATTCTGAAATATAGTTTTAGTCTTGACCTCCCTTCAGTCACTCTGGACCACATGTGGAAAATATTTTCTTATTGCCATTTTGACTTATGGTGATGTGCTTGCTACGGTGTGTGTTCATTTTGCTATAATTATATGTGCCAAGTACTTGCAGTGTATGTCTTTATCATGGTAACTGATAAGACCTTTAAAAAGTCATTAGATTTAGAAAACAGATTTAAAAGTACTCCAAAAATTATTCTTGTTAACTGTCAAGTTTTAAAATATTCTCTTAAATATTACTAGATATTACCAAGTCCAGGCATTGTATGTGTTTGCAAAGGGAAGAGAAGCTTTGTGGAATAGACTTGAAATATTCTCTGTTCCTGATTCTAAATGTTGTCAACCAGAATGGTTGCTAGAACTAGTAATTTTAATGAGATAACTTATTGCAGGCATTTGCTAGATGGATCCATTTTTAACCTAGTAGATGGATAGGTGGATAGTTCTTCCTTTCTTTGTCCATATTTGGCAATGACGTTGCTTTTAGAAGCTTTGAGAGTTCAGGCATGATCTTCAAAATTGTAAAATTCTGGTAAGCACAACTTAAATATTTACTTGTTGTTTAAGAACTCAAGTATAGGATACTATGCCTTCTGTTTTTGTTTTTGTTTTTGTTTTTACTTTTTTCTTTTTTAATCTTTGTAGAATCAAATTAGGAAAAGCAGCCTGGTAAAGTCAAAGAAATGCTGGATTGAGATTTGAGTGATTACAATTTAGTCCAGACCTGCAATTTAGAAACTATTTCCATTTTAGTAAAATTTGGTGATTAGACTAATACAATTTTTGGTTGATCAATCTAAGTAATTAAGTATTTTTCAGTTTCAAAACCTAACCTAACCTTTTCAAACCTAACCTAATGTGGACCTGCCAAGTAGGGAAGAGCTAGACATACACTCTTTAACCCTATGTTTGTGGGGAGTATTAGAACCTAGAATCTAAGCTACTTAGTTTTCTCCCACATCTCCCTACCCATGACCACTGTCCAAACCTCACATAGTGAGATAATTTTGCACAACACCTGTGCTCCTCACAGTACAATTGCAAAATCCATGAATTAATGAATCATTCCATTCTTCAGCTCTGAAAATCTTTGAATGTTAAATGTTTTAAGTTAATATCTTAAAGATCAGGAACACGGGTATGGGTAGACATGCTTTCCAATGATGGTATTTTCAAACTGATAGGTCTTTGTCTCTCTTATGTTCCCGATACTCTGAGCAGTTTTCATACACCAGTTAGGTGATCACAGTCAGTTAATGGAATCTTGAAGGAATATGTTTGCAGTCAATAGGAATTATTCCTTGAGGATACCTACAGTAAAAATTCTGGTTCATGGCTGCTTCCCTATGAGACTTGTCTTAGGGAGGTGCTATGGTAAATTATAGAGAAGGCCAGAGTATCTGAGATAACCCTGCCCTCTGAGGGCTAAAATTATCTTTTGGGAAAGATAGAAACATCTGCTGCTGGGATCTGTTGAAAAACTGCTCCTTCCCCATTCCATGCAGTCCTGGTAAGATTGGCAAGCCCAGTGTTCTGCTTTCATGGTAGGCACTGGACCCGGACCTGGCTAATGTCATAGGCATACGCTCCAGTGATTGATCTGTGGAGCTGGTGCATTCCTAAGTAGGGCCAATCAGAACATGTCCATGAGATTTGATAAATGAAGAGAGAAGGCTTAAAATAGAAAACTGTTGATCTGAGTTTCAGAACCTGCTTGTGGTAGGAGAGCATGAGGCTGGAAATAAACAGCAATTGCAAACAAGTAGAATTTGGTGATGGAAAGAGGAGATAGGGAAAGACAAACAAGAAAGGGTATGTACCTGGATTTGGATTTGTCTGATATTTTATCTTTAGAATGCCTAGTTGTATAAGAAAATTAATTCTCTTGGAATGCCTGGGTGGCTTAGTGGTTGAGCGTCTGCCTTCGGCTCAGGTTGTGATCCCGGAGTCCTGAGATTAAGTCCCACATCGGGCTCCTTGTGGGAAGCCTGCTTCTCCCTCTGCCTATGTGTCTGCCCCCCTCTCTCTGTGTCTTTCATGAATAATAATAAAAAAAAAACCTTTAAAAAAAAAGAAAATTAATTTTCTCTTTCTCACTGAAGCTAATGTGATTTGCTTTTTGGTATCTACAACAAGGAGTCTTGAATAATAAACATAAGAAACCACCAAAGAACACAAAGCTGGCGTGTCTTAAAGCACCGTGTATTTTCAGAGAGAATGATCCCCTCTTTTGTTTTGCTTTCAGGTTGGTGGAAACATCTCAAGCATCCCCTGAACGCTAGTCTAAGAGCTTGTGTGGGTAGCAAAGTACCTGACACAGGCAGCTGCCCCATTTTGAAGAACTGCCAGGAAACCACTATTTCCTGGTCTCTCAGAAAACCATTAGTGCTCAGGATTGTTCTACCACTTTTCTTTTCCATCTAAATTTACACATGTTCCATTTCAAACTAGTTTCTCCTATTTGATCCTTTCAGCCCCCTGCCCCAATACTGTCCTTTCATGTATGTTGCAGACTGCATTTTTTTTCCTAAAGTAAATTATCCCGTTTCCTCACCACTGAGGTGTGTTTCCCCCCCTCCTCTTCTTACTAGTTCATTATTCTTTTACTTCTTAAAAGACTCTTTACTTGGCTTTAGAGATATTTCTGCTTACACAACCCTATTATGGTAAAGAGATCCTTTTTTTTTTTTTTTTGAGAAAATGTTCTATACTATTGTAGGAATAGATATTAGTCTTATCTCAAGAGTTGCCTTCTGTTTGAAGCCTTATTATCACTGAGGTCTTGAGAGTCTGTCTTCTGATAGAGTTCTGCTATAATGGACACAAGTTAAGCCTTTCAAATCCAAGACAATTGTGTAAACATTGTTTCCATAGTAAAATGCCTTTGGTCCTTCCTATTAGTGGAAACCATATGGCTTTTTGGATCTATGTCCTGATGCTGGGAGTTCCCCAGAGTCTCTTTTTATGAACACAAAGTGTGGCTGGAGGTAGGGCTTGTTTTAAATATACCTCATACCTTAAATTGGTTTCCACTGGTAGCCCCAAAAACCAAGTTGATGAATGCAAGCCAGCAAGACAACACATGCTTGAGGAGAAGGTTTTTTTTTTTTTTTTTTTTCCTAGTGACTGCAAGAAGCTAGCAGCTTAGGAGACATAGATTGGGAAGAATGTGAGGACCAGAGCTGGGCATAGACAGACTTTGGCATTGTTTGGAAGAACTGAGCCAGTGTGCTCTCTCCTGAAATAAAAAATGTCATGAATACATGACAGCATGTTATCTAAGTAATATAACAGTATTCTCTGAATACTGTATGTACATTTGTATGTACATATTAAACATACTTTTTATATTAGTACACACATATGTTGGCTCCATCAGTAAAAAGTGGACAACAGCTCAAGGATGGATATCGTAGCAATAACATGGGATGCAAAAGTCTGTGGAGGAAGCTAAGACAACCTATAGAATAGTCTTTAGAAATGTAGGTTTCTCCTATCAGAATGATTAGAATGCCTGAATCCCATTGATTTTGTATCTTTATTTCTTTTCAACCACATGAAACAAAACAAAGCAAAAATAACTCAGTTCTTAATGAATCCATTATAATTACTTTGATAAATCAAAGAACAAGCATAAGGGTCTCAAAAAGAACGCCAATCTTGCTACGAATAATACAATTACTTTAAGCAATTTAAGAATTTTTCTACAAATTACTATGTTTTTAAATATAGTCATTTGCAATAGTTCCTCTGTGAATACTTACGACACTGACTAACTATGAAATTGTGTTCCTTTGTCTTATTTCACTCTCAGTATATAGAAGTTTCTTGTTTTAGGTTTAACTTTATGATTATGTAGAGTACTTACATGATTCCAAAATCGAATCTGTAAAACAAGGTAAATGTGAAAAAGTCTAACTGTTCTCTCCTACTTGTATCCTATCTCTTCCTCCCACAGATTTTTAATAGTTTTTCATTCTGTTTTAAAAACATAATGCAAAAAATAAATAAAAACATAATACATAGATACACATAGAGTTATAGACATATATGTATGTACAATTGTGTGTGCACATAAATACGCATATGTGTGTATACCCATACACAGGTATCTGTGCCCCTCCTTTTTTTTTTTTTTTTTACAAAGTTTGGGGTACTCTACACAATTGTCTCTGACTTGTTTTCCTTAGCGAATTACTATAGAGAGCCCTCTGCTGTACTTTCTAGAGATATTTTCTTATAGTCTCATAGTATTCCCTTGTGGGATTCTGTCCTATTTTATTCAGTCCATTCCCTATTTATAGATATTTTTATTACTTCCAGTATTTTGTTTTATAAATAATGCTGCAATGAACAGCTTTGTGCATGTATCCTTTCTCTCTTTGTCAGATGTCTTTTGGATAAGTACATAAGAAGTGGGCTTTCAGTGTCAAAGGATACATGCCTATGTAATTTTGCTAATTATTGATAAATTCCTTTCTGTATGGTTTGTATGTGCCACTTTGCATTCATGCCAACACTGTAGGAATGTTTCTATTTCCCCAACTTTGACCAACATACCTGTGGTCGAACTGAAAGCTATACCTGTCTGATAGGTAAGAAATGGTACCTTAGTATACTATTTTGCATATCTTCTTAAAAGAAAAGTTGAATTTTTTCCATATGGTTAATATTTATTTGAATTTATTTTTCTGTGACTGATTAGTTCATATTTCTTACTCATTTTTCTTTTTAAAAAAAGATTATTTATTTGAGAGAGTGTGCACATGTGTAAGGCTGGGGAGGGTCAGAGGGAGAAAGAATTTCAAGCAGACTCTATGCTGAGTGTGGAGCCTGATGTGGGGCTCAGATCTCAACCTGAGTCACAACTAAGAGTCAGACATTCCACCGATGGCACCACCCAGACACCCTTCTAACTTATTTTTCTATGTGATTGTTGATCCTTTTTTCCCTAATTTTTGAAGTCCTGTACATATTGAGGACTTTTTTCTCTGGTGTAAGTTATAAATATCATTTCCTACATTTCCTAGTCTGCCTTTGGAATTATTATCATAAAATATTTACTATAATCACCTTATATATCTTTCTTTTCCTTTATTGCCTCTGGATTTGAAATCATAATTAGATAAGTTTTCCTCATTCTTAGATTATTGAAAAATTCACCTGTGTTTTCCTGTAGTACTTAATTTCATTTTTTCATACTTTAATATATGATCCATTTGAGATTTATCCTGGTATAAAGTACAAAGAATGGATATGATTTTATCTTCCATGTGACTATCTGCTTATCCCATCAGTGCCTATTAACAACTCCATTTTCCCCTCTAATAATTTGAGGAAACAATATTTATCATGTCCTGAATATTCAGCTGGGTTTATCTTTTACCTCTTTGTAAAAAGTAAAAAAAAACTTCCTCAAAAGCCCCATTTCATAGATTGCCCCTTACTCTCCTCATTGTCCAAAAATAGGTCACCTGCATTTCCTAAACCAGTCCTTTGCAAAAGGAATGGCATTTCTCCTGTTGGTTTATCATAGCCCAAGGTTTTATAGGGGAAAGTGCTGGGGCTAAATTAGAGGTAGTTAGGTTAAGAGAGATGGAGGGATGGAGAGATGGGGATAGACATCAGTTAAATCACAATGTATTAGGTATTCTTTCTGGATTAAAAGCTTCTTGGGGGGCAGCCTGGGTGGCTCAGTGGTTTAACGCCACCTTTAGTCCAGGGCCTGATGCTGGAGACCTGGGATCAAGTCCCATGTCGGGCTCCCCGCATGAAGCCTGCTTCTCCCTCTGTCTGTGTCTCTGCCTCTCTGTGTGTGTGTGTGTGTGTGTGTCTCTCATGAATAAATAAAATCTAAAAAAATAAAAAATAAAAATAAATAAATTAAAGCTTCTTGGGGTCAGAGTTCTAACATGTCTTCATGTCCCTAACCACCAGCACAGTGCCTAGACATATTACAGGTTTGGAGATGATTATTAAAGAGCATTGAGTTGAGATAGTACTACTAACTGTAGTTTTATAATAAAACAACTATTTTTTCTACAACCTAGCAATAGTATGGCTGAAATAAAGAAACTTAAAGTATATTAATCACTAGGTTCATAAGATCTAATATGCTGGATAAATGATTTAGCATTTGTTTTTTTAAGTCCTCTTTTGAAGTTTGAATGCTCTACATAGAGTATCTTTTTTTCTGAGAACTTTATTATATTTTATAAACATTCCTTTTCTCTGGGTTGTGGTAGATGGGAAGCAGTAGATTGCACATTTTCTTAAAGACGAATCAGTGTGTTCTCTGTCACCTCAATACCACCAAGCTCTGTACCTGAAATATTGCTGACATTCTCTTAATATTTTTATCAAATGAATGAATGAATGAATGCTATCTCCTTTTTACAGCCAGTCGTGGAAACTTAGAGCTAAATTGCTCTCTCATGTCACTCAGCTGAAAGAAAAGTCTAAAACTTGCACACAGAAATCCATTGCCTTCTCTAGTGATTATATTCTTTTATATTCTCAGAACTACAATTTTATAGTCCACAAACATGGAATCATACTATTGAGAAAGCAGGCTTTTGTGGAAAATAATAACCAATGGTTTGAAAAGATAGAGGACTATTTTTTAACAGAGATTGAATAATAGCTATATTGTATAAAAGAATGAATTTATTCTTAACACGTGACTAATAGAGAAAAAGAGCTAAACAGCTAAACTTAATTTCAGAATTATTTGCCATATTGGCCTCTGTGTCAGCTTCTTTTCCCATAATGTGAGCATTTAGGATTTTCAACTTCTCAACCAAAGTTTGACTTTTATATGGTGCTTAAATGTTAGTATCTAATTTCTCAAGATGAGTTTACAGTTTGGGATAGGTGACTTTAGAGTACACTCTGCTCACCTCAGACAGGGCAAAGGATAAAGAAAATCTGTCAAGTTCTGATAACCTGTATCTCTTCATAAGCTTCTCCAATAAAAATGTGATTAAAATGTTTCATAAGGTTAGGGTTTTGCCTGTGGCAGTTTGAATTTCCTCAGCTTAACACATCATCAGTATGACATGTCACGCTTGGCTTTGTCAGCAATTCTTGTACACAGATTAAGTGTAAACATTTAAAATGACAGATTTAAATGTACTAAAGGAGCTGCTGGTAAAATGACACAGGTAAAGTGTTTCTAATAAAAACATTATCGTCAAGGACTTACCAGATCTGGATTGGTTGCCTCAGTGTTCGTTGGGCATCTCCACTCGTGGATCACACAATATGTTCTTAGCAGCTCCTAGCCTTCTCCAGGTGGGAAGTTGACTGTGGTAAGATGTGTTCAGAATTGAGCACAGAAAAATTGGAATTTATCTGCAAAAGGAATGCAGCCTCTATTTTAAGAAAGCATTAGCCCCACCATACTCACACCAATCAACATCTTGAGTTTTCATATTTAGCGTGCCTAACATTTTTTCACACGTTCTTACTGTAATGCCAAAACAGATTACATCAAAAAGATTTTCTTTTTTAAGAGACAGTGAGTAGAACATACATATGGATATATTCTATAGCTTTTTGATATTTTCTAATGTGTTAGATTGATTTTTCCCTTTTCTCCCCCTAGGTATTTACTGGTATTTTCTCTCTGCCCCCGTCCTGAAAATATATAAACTCACACTCACACTTCCTACTTAACTAACATACTTGAGAATATTACTTTGCTAAACAACAAAGTAAATCTGGCTTTCCTAGGTATGTTTTGAGATTTATTTTTAAAAATATTTTTGCTATTTCCTCCAAGTTCACTTTCAACCCACTTATGGTGTGGCTGTATGTTTATGCGTGTGTGTGTGTGTGTGTGTGTGTGTGTGTAGGCACACATAGGTACTCTTTTGAGGTGGGTCTAGTGGGGGGAAATCTATTTATTGAGGTAAGAGTTTCAGTGAGATAATAAGAATATATGTGAAATTAAACTGGACCGGTAATTGCAACAGAAGTGAACTATTAAAGGAACAGTTGACTCCAAATTAAATTAGCAAAAATATCTGGTGTGGAGGTTTATTGAAGAGCGGCTTCTTTTTCATTACTACACACACACACACACACACACACATACACACATTCAATAAAGCACCCTGTTGAAACTTAGACTGTCCACTTAGAAATGCATACCGAGTCTGCATTTTCCTTAAACAGGATAATTTAATGGCAGAACTGCCTACCTGTTCTGCATTCTTGTAAAGAATTATGCTAATCTTACAAGGGGCCCTGCATTGCATGATTGATAAATTCATCTTACTTCCTCCTTGCCTCCTGTATGCCTTAGAGAACTTAGCTATAATGGATTAGGTTTAATTCTTATAGTCTTATGTTGTTTTTCTGACATGTTAAGTTGAAAAAAAAAAAAAAAGGCTGTGCTTTTGGCAATAAATCATGGCCTGCTGGGAAAATCCACCCCTGCCCAGATGTGCCAGGTGGCCATCTACGAAGTCGAGTAACTCTTGAGTCTGCAAGAACTGTTTTCCCTCTGAAGCTTACTCACACCATGCAATGTACTGAAGACGTGTTGGACTGTGGTTTTTATGTCACAAGCCTTGGGTCCTAGAAGCAAGCAAGGAGAAATACTGTGCCCTCTAAATTTTAACAACGGCAAGAACAAGAAAATTTAAGAGAAATTCATAGAGTTTCATCTCCTTGGACTCTTTTTTTAAGTATTATGTTTAAGACCTAAATTAAGTTTTAAAAACAGAATTTCTCCAAAAATGCATAAACACGCCCATGAGGCTTGTGGATACACATACACAAATACGTGAACACATGGATACATCTATATGTTCAGTCCCTGCCCATTAGCCCGACCCTTGGCATCTACCACCATCCTTCTCACCTCTTCTCTGCACAGATTACCTACAGGGAACAAACTTCTTTTGAACTTTCCATCTCTTGTACTCAAATACTAATTTTTAGGTGGCTGAATCCTTGGGCTAGTCATTTCTGGCACAATCTCAATCCTTTTACCCTATAAAAGTTGCTTTTAAATTGTGTATCCTATAAAAGTTGCTTTTTGCATGTTTGTGCATAGATGTGAAGATAGTTGGGAAGTCCTGACCTTTGGTTATACTTTTATGTTTTTCAACATGTTCATATATCACTATAATACCACACATACCTGTGTGTATGTGTACTTGTACATACATATCTGAAAGGACTTTTTGTCATTGTTTTACAAAAGTGGAATTTTATTCCTTTAATACTTATTTGTGGGGGCATCTGGATGGCACAGTCAGTTAAGTACCTGACTCTTGGTTTTAGCTCATGTCCTGATCTCAGGGTTGTGAGGTCAAACCCCACCCTGGGCTCCATGCTGAACAGAGAGTCTGTTTAAGGCTCTCTCTCCCTCTATCCCCTCCCCTATGTGTGTGCATGCTCTCTCTTAAATAAATAAATAAATCTTTAAAAAATTAGTTATTTGTAGAGATCTTTTTAAAGCCAGTGAACAGCTCTAATTCATCACTTTGAGTGGCTGGAGCGTAATTGTACAACTATTCTCTGGCTGGTGGTATTCATTTGTGTGCAAGCATCATGTTGTTTTGTTGTACCGCTACAAGGAAAGCATATATGATATTTTTAAAATTAAGATATAATTGACACATAATATGTTTTTAATGGGATAGATCATTAGACATGAGAGTACTTGATTTAAGAAATGGATATTTTTAATCTTAATAAATGCTGCTAGATTGTATCTCAAAAAGAAAAAACCCATTAAAGCTCACATTTTAACCTACCATGTATTAGAATACCCATTTCTCTGAATTCTCCCCAGGGATAGATATTTCTACTTATTGTCATTTTTATCAGCCTGGTACGTATTATATCTTACTGTTTTGTTCATTTAAGATTCCCTGACTTCTAATGAGTTTGAGCATCTTTTCATTCCTGTTGGCAGTTTATATTTGCTTTTTTAAAAAATACCTCTTCATTTATTTACCCATTTTTATGTTGTTTGTCCCCTCCTTGTCTCTTTGTAAGATCACTTTACCTTTCATGATCTTATTTTGTCCTTTCTGACAATTTTTTTCTCTAAGTCCAATGTTTTGGGAGAGACTTGCTATTCATTTCTGCATGCACACATATGTTCTTATATTGCTTGCATGTCAGTTCAAATGGGAAGACATATGCTGGAAAAATTAGTTATTTTAAAGTTGCAGAGGACTATGCATCTAGAGACAAGCACATCACGGAAATTGTATTTGTCAGAACTATTAGTTTCAAGATAGAACTTTCAGTAATAAAAACTCTTGAAGTGATCTAGGGGTAGGAGGTTCATTCCAGGTCCTTTCCATATTTTAAAAAGAGATTGTCTTTATTTCAAGGGGGCAAACATTGGTGATTTTTCTGCCTTAATTGAAGGATATTAAGAGTATTATTATGACAAAAATATTTTTTCTGGGGTAACAGTATTCTATGAGGATGAATCCTCTCATTATACAGTGTCTGAAATTTTCCAGTTACTTCTTGAGTCTTATTTTTAGGTGTATGTGTTTCTTTATCATTTGAGTGTTATCATTTTTTTTAAAAAAACTCTGTCCTTTGAAATAATTGTAGATTTACAGAGTAGCAAATAATGCACAGGGAGGTCCCATGTATACTTCATAAATCTTGTCAGCTTGCATATTTATAGTATGGTACCAAATGAGGAAATTTTCATCGGTGTAATACAAATTTATTCAGATTTCATCAGCTTTTCTGTGTATGTGTGTATGTATGTGTTTCTATTTGGATTATTTTTTAACTCCAATACATGAAAAACATTCATCTGTCACTCACATTTTAAGTTCCAGATTCATAAATGAAAGTAGAACTAAGATAATGATAAAAGTAGGGCATTGGAATAGTTTTCTGAGTGATCATGTGGAATGCCATTCTGTGAGTACTTTCAAACAAATTAGGAAAGATTCCTCAAAGTGGGTATAGCTCCATGTAGGCCTGCAGGAAGGCAGGACATGTAGAAAATGCTCTCTAAAGATCCCACAGTTACCCATTCTTGGCCTTTTGATGAGAAACAGTTCAGCACTTTTATACTCGGCCAGTAGGGACTGTCTCTTGTTTAAGAATATATAAATAAATAATTAATGAGTATTTGTGGGAAGGTATGTTCTCCTGAATACAGTGACACCTGCTGAGATTGCTTGGATTGTAATTTTATAACAGCTTTTTCCTAAATTAATCACATCTCTGTAATCAGGCAACCGTAGCTACTCTTCAGAAGTAATGTCTCATGTACAACTGTGAATAAGTAAATTAGTGCCAACTAGCATCTGACCACATGCTGTGACAAAGAATGTGTTCTTGAGCCGCAGCACTTCCCTTTCCTTTATGAATTGTCTTAGGGGATCTCTAGCACTTTAACAGTCAAACCAAGTGAGGGGATTATTGCTGATCCTCCACTGGAAATACAATCTGGAAATACTTTGATATTAATGGCATCCATAGACTGCAGGCCATAAGAGGGAAAAATCTGCCATCTTAGCTCACTGGTCCAATTCCTTAATTTTTTTTTTATAAGTAAACATGTTCCAGAAAAGTGAAATGATATTTTTATAGGCATAAAGATAATAAGTACCAAAGTTTTGACTAAAATTCAGGAATGTCCCAGGTACCTGGGTGGATCATTCAGTTAAGTATCTGACTCTTGATTTCATCTCGGGTCATGATCTTAGGGTCATGGAATCAGACCCTGCATTGGGCTCCATCCTCAGCATGGAGTCTATCCCTCTTCTCGGCTCCCTCCCTTTGCTATCTCTCTCTCTCAAATAAATAAAATCTTAAAAAAAATAAAATTCAGGCATTTTCTCTGGAAAGATATTCTTGCCACAATAACACTGTAATATATTCTCTGATCACTTTTATGGATTAAATAATTTTATAGATCATTTTATGGATGAATTAAACCAGTGTCCTAATATCCTGTGAATAGTCTACAAAATTTTCCAAGATTATTTTTCTCTTCTCTGTTACTGGAATATTCTAAGGAGACATAGGCGATCCTGTGGCAGGCAGCCAGCCATCTCTTGTGATGAACAAATGATCTGGTCGGAGTAAATATGAGGGTTCTCATGCTCATGCTAGGCCAACATAACATAATTTAAAGTTTTGTAAAGCTTTTTTTTTTTTTCCCTCTTCAAGAATCCAGAAGAAGTTTAATTGGGGTCTAGTGTAGGTTTTTGATGAAGGTTTGAGTAGTCTTCAGAACCAATATACCATGGACTAACTCAGCTTTCATTAGCATTGACTATTAAATGTTATAATGGAAAAATTAGAAACATAGGCAAAAGTAGAGTGACTAGTATAATAAATTCCCACGTAAGCCGTAGGATTCAGCACTACAAAGGTGATCAGTGTTGGTTTTAGAATGAGTACACACGAATAATTCTGTTTCCTTACAGATGGCCCTTCTATTCCTTTGCGGGGAAGAGATTCTGGAGTGTTGTTAAATGGTCCTTTCCATCTGGCTGTCTGCCTGATGTAGTATCTCTCTTTCTCTGGCTGTCTCTTGATAGTACTCCACAATAGTATTAGTGTTAAGGGTAGCACTCAGAAATGTAAACCCACGATATAGAATGTAGAATAATGGCTGGAATACACTGTGGGTGACTAGAGGGAACCGTATTTTCCATAGTGTGTCTGGCCACTTCTGGGTTGGTGAAATAGCAGGGGAGTGTCTGAAGTACATCCTCAGTTTCTGAAATAACAGTGGATAAATGGCTACATCATTTGTAAGATCTGTGAATCAGATTAGATACAGGTGAAATCTGTATTGGAACAGGAAAGACCTTTACAGAAGCTGGAGTCTCTTCAAATTTGGCTGAGTACTATTAGTACAGGTCCTGTTGTAAGTGAGGTAAATGGTTCTCTTCCCTGGTGTATTTAAAACGTTTTTTTTTTTTTTAAAGATTTTATTTATTTATTCATGAGAGACACAGAGAGAAGGGCAGAGACATAGGCAGAGGGAGAAGCAGGCTCCCACTGGGGAGTTTGATGGGGGACTCAATCCCAGGACCCTGGGATCATAATCTGGGCCAAAGAAAGATGCTTAACCACTGAGCCACCCAGGTGCCCCCCCAACTGTATTCTAATAAGCTCTTCTGAAGGTAGGGACTGTGTTCTTCTCGCTGATGTCTGTGTCTAATGTCTGGAGATGAATGTTGACATTTGCTGAAAGGATGGTGCATAGATGGATGTGTAGATGGACAGGAGTGAAGAAAGGCATCTTATGGAATAAAACTGAATCAGTAGCCTCAACATTTTAGATGTCAGAGAGTGATGTCAGAGTGTTTTAAAACCTGGCTGGCCCATTTTTAAGCAGATATCATGAAGGAAATTATAGCATTGAAATAGGCCATTCTATTATTGTCTCTGGTCACATTTTTGGAACCCAATTAAAAGTTCAGTGACAGCTTCTCTTTCTCTCTCTTGCTTTTTATTTATTTTATTTTATTTTTTTAAGAAAAAGATTTTCTTCTAGAAGAAATACACTGGTGCTTCAGTTTAATGCTGCCCTTGAAGTTCAAACTGTAGTTTCTTGGTAGAGGTTAAGATCTGGTTATGTTATAAGATAATTTTGACATTTTAATGATAAAATTTGCTTATCCTGGGCCCATTTTATACACAATTCCATTCTTTAAAAGTAATTTTGGTAACATGTAGCAAATGTTCCGGTGATAGATCCTGGAAAAAGGTGAGGATAAAAGTAACTGGGACATGTTAGGGAATATTGTGTTCTGCTCAGTATTATCTGCAACAGAAAATCAAACATGGTCAAACAGAATTTGTAGGATTCATGTAACTCATAGGCCACTGTCAAATATCAGTCTCTGAAATACTGGAAAGGAGATTAGCTATCATTTCTCATTTTGCAGATAGAATGCATGGAAGAGGAGTTGGCTAACTTGATCCTGTTGGCAACAGAACCCTCCTTGGCACCTCAGGGGCACCCTCAACCACTGTCTCTGATCCACTATCTCTGACCCCCTATTTCTGCTTTCATAGCCGGGGCTCAGCATTGTCCTCTGCATTGAGGCCCTGTATTCCTAAGAACCCTTCCGTATTGTTCAGGTCTTATTTTGTCTGTGTTAAATAGGACCTTTTTTGTTGTTGTTGTTGCATTCGCTATCCTGTGAGGTGTTTTCTGTTTCAGTATCTTGATTACCCTATTCTGGATACCACACAACATGTTACTAAAGGGTTTACAATGTTTAGATTAGGAACAACACAATGTGGCATAAAATGCTTAGTGTAATAAGTGAATATTAGTATCTTTCTCTCAAGTTAAGGCAGTGGGATTAATGTCTATTAGTACAGTGTTTTACATTTTTAGTCAACTGCATTTCTCCTCCTCAATATAAAATACAAGAAAAATTATATGTTCTCCCTTCCTAATTCAGGAACGCATCCATTACCTCTTCACAGTTCTCCTGGATTTCTTCTTAATCCTCAAGTGCTTTTTAATTTATACTTAAATGTATTTCTACTATTCTTGAAACTACATGGAATGTTTTAGTAATTTACATACTTCAGGCTAAAAACATAACAAAAACATAAAACCCAAAACTAAATGGAGTCCCAAAGGTCAGTTTTAGGAGAAGCTACAGAACTTTGTGCCTTTTGTATCTTATTCTCATGACGTTAATTCTCTCCCTGACATCCATTTCCTTCCATTCAAGGCTAGGAACCTCTGACATTTGACATGCTTTTCTGAGGGCACACAATTAAATAGCAATGAAATGTGATGGTGGTCTTCCAATTTCAGTGGACTCCAAGGTTCCTTAGTCCATTATGTCTCAATTTGCTGGTTTCCTCATTCATAGGATATAAATTTAATGCAATGTGTCTCACCTGACTTAAAAGAAAAAAAACCCCGACAGATTAGGTGATGTCAGAGAGCATCACACACAGTAAGAATAGGTATTGTTTTACAACAATTTTATGATATGATCTCTCTGTTAAGTATCCTAGAGTATGAAGGGAAATTTCCTTCTTAGTGATATTGCACTTGCCTACATCCCACTCATCTGAGTGGTGAGCCACAGCAATGAGCACAAACTCTTAACCAAAAGTTGACTCTCAGTATCGGGTTTACTTCGCTCACTACCAAATCCACTTATATGATTTATTCTACTTTGGGTTAATAACGAAGCACCAAGCCTTTCCTACTGCTAACAGTAGCATGATTTCTCTGATAACTCCTTCAGAAAACAACACCTTAACTTGAATATACTGGAAAGAAAAGTAAATATTTTAGACTTCTACATTCTCCATTACCCATGAGGGAAATATTTTAATGATCTTGTGCTCCATATAGTTTAAATTTATAGTTGAAATTTTGTTCTCTGCAGTAATACTGCTGTAGATTATTAATAAGCTCTCATTCTTTGTGAGATAATTTGTTACCTTAACACCAGTGCCAATGCATTTTCCTCTGGATCTCTTGAATTATTCCATCCAAACGGGAAGAATTTGCCAAGAAGATAGAAAGAGAGATTGAGAAATGTAGACTTGGTTAGTTAGAAAATGACACCTGCGCTGGACTTCCCCCCGCCTTGGGTATTTCTCAAAACCATAAGTTGACAGGGTTGGTGTTTTGCAGGTGGTTCTTGGTTAGACAAAAGGGAAGAACATCCTCAGCCCTAATGAACGTGCCATGTCTGTTATGTGTGCAGGCATTCTCCCTGGAATACCAGTAAAAGAAAATTAAATCAACTCACGACAGCTATCTTGCATATCTCACCTGGGAAGGTATGCATGTGGTAGGACAGGCACTGCTTAACATTAATCAGCCTCCTGAAGTCATTACATTCATGAGGAAATGTAATTCACATGTGATTACTTTTTAATTTACTCTGTAATCACATTCCAAGTGAACGGGCCAAGCTTAAAATGAAATTTAAAAGTCAAATACTGCTTTGTATTAGGAATTCACAATTTTTATATGCACTTAGGTTAATAAAGATTTTACAATAACCATTTGTGGCGGAGCATATGATAATTTTTTGATGAAAGTAGGTGCCATACCTTAGATAAAACGTATTTGATTTCCCTCCAAGTATTCAACTGGACCCAGGGAGTCTCAGAACTCTGCTGAATTCCTGCTTCATCTAAACTTTATTTGAAAAAAAAAAAAAATCATCCAAGCATTCCTCAATCCCAGATCTGAGGTTGCAATGAACTAATGTATTTTTAATTTGTACTGTGCCTGTGAGGCGTATCCATTTGTTTTATCCATCATCAGAAAGTGTGTACAGAACCTTATAGTAACTGACTTGAGCTCATCAAGGGGAGTGCCAGTGCCTGCAGTAAGAATCTTCCTCCAACACTGTGGCCTTTCAAGTTTACAAAGTTGCAAAGCTGCTGTGTTTGTTTCATAATAGCATTTTGCCTTTAAATGAAAAATGTGAAAGCCTACAACCAGCTAGTTGTGGGTAGAAGAGGATAGGTGTGTGCTTTTCTTCATCAGCCAGAACTGAGGTCAGCTGAGAGAAATGTACAAAGGATTTACAGTTTCTAGTGAATACAAGGCAAATTTTTATTATTTGGTCCTACTTGGCATTGGACTAAACAGCCTCAAGAAGTACTAAGATCTCTTTCCCAGAAAATACACAAAATCTGAGTTCCACTTTCCAGGATTGCTGTGTAGTGTTGCCAAACATCAGATATTAACTCTCAGGTTTTAAGATATTTGTTATGTCTTATGCTAACTTTGCTATTACTCACCTTAGTTCATTTTGTTTTGTTTTAACTTAAAGTACTTTGGCATTGTTGTAAGCCAGTACTATTTAATAAAAATATAGTGAGGCAAATATGAGATTTTCTGGTATCCGAGTTAATAAAGGAAAAAATTAGCAGATGAAATTAATTATAATGTATTTAATCTATTATATCCTGGCTGTTATTATTTTAAGGTATAATCAGTATACAACCTTGTAAGATGAGCTTTCTTACATTCTTTTTTTCATAATACTCTTTGAAATCTTGTATTTTATATATACAACACATCTCATTTTGGACTAGGCACATTTCAAGGGCTCAAGAGCCATATGTGGCTAGTGGATACTGTATTGGACAGAGTAGTGTTACGGTATGGCATTCATAGAATCATGACTTTGAGATACTGGTTATGTTTTCTTTTCTTCTTTGGAATAAGATTTATTTATTTACTTGAGAGAGACAGAGACAGAGAGCATGGGTGGAGGGGGGCGAGGAAGAGAAGCTCAAGAAAGCTCCCCACTGAGTGCAGAGCCCAATGAGAGCCTCAATCTCATAACCCTGAGGTCATGACCTGAACCTAAACCAGGAGTCAGACACTTAACTGACTGAGCCACCCAGGTACCCCCTTGGTTATATTTTCTTAAATGCACACTAAATAAATGCATTGCTTTTCAAAATTTTTTTTAAAGTTAAATTTAGTGAATGAAATATGCACTTTACTCTGAGAAATCCTGACTTAATAAATAGTTTATCTGCTTGGTGGCTATTTACATGATAGACATCCTTCATGTGCATTGGACTCTACATGGGTATTTGTACTTATCTGTGGTCCCCAGCATATGAGCCAAAACTACGTTTTTGTTTTTGTTTTTGTTTTTTCCTCACAGAAAAGCACAACAGACTTTAAGGGAATGAGATCAATATAATCTTGATTTATTTTTTATAAACAAAATGTTTATTTTGTATGGTATGAGTATACTATACTCATATGAACCTGCTATGTATAGTATTTCTTTGCCACACACATACACACTTATTGCTCCATGCTATAACTATTAATGGGATTAAAATCTTTATAATCTCCTTATAGCTGAGGCCAGCCCAATTATAACACCTGGCCTGAGAAATGAGACTCTCAGAGGTCTTGTGTCCCAGGCCATTGCATCTTTCATTTTCATCTGTACTTAGCATAATGTGATATCTAACCCATTGTAATAGACAAAATTATGACACCTCAAAGATGTGCACATCCTAGTCCCCAGAACTTGTGAAGGGTACCTTGTGTGCCAAGAGGTACTTTGCAGGTGTGATTTAAGTTAGGATTTTGAGATGGGATGATTATCCCAGATTCCTCAGGTAAACCCAGTGTAATCATGAGAGTCCTTATTAATGAATAAAGGAAGCAAGAGAGTCAGAGCTAAGTGAGGGAGATGCGGTGTGGGAATTAGGATGATGTGACATAGGAGGACTCATTGTGCTGTTGCTGCCTTTGAAGATGGGGCCATAAGCCAGGGAATGCAGGTGGCCTGTACCAGCTGGATGGGTCAAGAATATGCATTCTCCTCTACAGCCTCTGATCTTTTCATTTTAGCCTGGTGAGACACTTTTAGACTTCTGGCCTCTAAACCCATAAGATAAATTTGTTGTTTTACACCTTTGAATTTGTGGCAATTTGCTACAGCAGCAGATGGAAACAAATCCATGCACCCTGAGTAATCAGGTGATTAAAAATTCCTCACTTTCAACTCCCTTCAATAGTAAGAGGGGCCGGTTCTTTGGCATAGACACCAAGCAGCTCTTTCCCCGGGAGACCTTCCAGAGCTGCCTTTTCTTTGTTCCTGCTGTTTGTGGTGTTGTCTTGCAGCATTGCCTATATCTTACCGTGATGCAGTTGGGCCTCTCCGTGGTACACTTTCCCGGGCTAGGATTTTGTGTCCCCACAGCCAACCCTTTGGCAGCCCCCAGAAGTTTTTAAATGTATTGAGTATGTGCCTTAAGACCTCGGTCTTACACTTTCATAAAGTGGCCTGTCAAGCACACGGTCACAGGATGTCTGCTCTCCAGCCTTCCCACTTTGTTGGTTTCAGTGTGGTAGAAGGTTGTCCATTTATTTTCCAAAACTTTCTGAGGAATTGACACTTGAGAATTCCTTAGTCGCTTAAATAGTGTTAATGTTTTTATTCTATTTGGTTTTCTTTTAGCAATTTATCATCACATTGCAGAGTATTACTAGGCAGTTGATGAGGAGTTTCACTGACTACTCCTCTGTCAAACTGAACAAACCTGTACCCTGAGGCCTTGGTGGGATGAACACTGGGTCCGATATCCACTGAGACCTAAACCAAGAGCAGCTTTGTTCTACCCTATGTGGCCTGAGGCAGGTCTGTGCTCAACAGCAGTGATCTCTTTTCCTGATCAGTGATTGTACTCATGCCTGCCTTTAGGTTTGGAAAGGATTGTGATCATTCTTGTGAAGTCTTTAAGTGTATCCTAAGCATTCATGCTTTTGAAGTGTATTAATTATACTCCTCATGGTGAAGGATTTTAAACTTTGAGAAATCTTTGTCTTCCTATTGAAGATAGTTTGATATTTATGATTCTACCTTTTAAGCAAAATGTCATTCGCTTAGTTTGAGGTCATCCTACCCCAGTGTCATTAGAATGAATGATTTAAAAACACATTTGTAGTAATCTGTTTCTGGCCTTGGAAATGATGGACCAATCACTCAGCTTATTTGAAATAGCTTCCTGTTGATTGTGTTTAAGAGAAGTCAAGACAAGTCATGAGCCTACATCTTGTAGTTTTTATTAGTTTTAATTTCAAGAGTGGTGGTGGAATCATGTGAGAGAGGGTAGGAAGATAGGACACAGAAAAGCATGGGAATTGAAATAAATATGTCCCTGCTGAGGTCCTGAATAGGTATGCAGCATGTAGGATAAAGATGGCAAATGTGTGCCCCAGGATAGTACTCCCTGTGGCTGACTGAACTTGGAAAGCTCATTCATATAGCTGATGTATGTGGCCCTAGTATCCTCTCAACAGAAGCATACTCTATATTGATCAGAGATGACCATTAAATGGAAACCTGTTGTGAGACTGTTCATAAGAAAGAAGAGGAGGCAGAAGCAGAGAGAATATAGAGGTAGGGCAGTACCACTCATACAAGTGGAAAGCAGATTTCTCTCAAATTAGAAAGGTCAGGAATTAGGAAGGCATGTGAAAATTAGGGCACAGGTCCTAGTGGGCAAAATCATCAGTATAGTCAGAGGCCTGGTCATTTTATTTAGGGGTGAATGGATCCCAGTCAGTCAAGGGCAAAGTCACCTGCAACCTGATTGTACCTAAAATTATCTGGCAGATATGTATGGAGATGCATGTGTTAATTGCATTTGTTTGAAAATTGTTTCTGGGGTAGGCCCCTGAGGTACTGTATTTCTGACCAGCTCCCAGGCGACGTCAGTACTGTTGGTCTGGGGACCACGTCTGAGTAGCAAGGATGAGTATCTGGTGAGGGCACTGATGCCAAACAGACTTGTTCTCAAGCTAGTGTTCTCTTTCCAGGCCCTTCTGGCTGAAGGCCACTCCTGGAATTGGCCTGCCAGAGCTCATAGGAAGATGCACGATGGTGTTAGCCCCTGAGCAGAGGGATTTTGCAAGTCACAAATAATGTCATGAGCTTCCTTAGGAGCCAAAGCACTTCCTCTTAGATATTTTCAAATTATTCAAAAATGTTCTGCTGTTTTTTTCTCACAGTGTTCCTGTGTGGAAAGGTGGGTGGTAATGCTGTTTTCTCTTCCATCTGCTCCTCCTTTTCAGGCCCCCTCTTTATTTCAAGGCATTCTTGGTCCCCTCTATAGATAGTTATCCTGAGAGTTCTCAATTGAGTACAATTAATACAAAGTCAACCAACCTAATTTGATCAGAAATTAAATCTAGGATTTTGATATGGAAATAAAAAAATTGCCCCATTAAGTCCCTACAAACCACCCTTGACACCTCCACTGAGTGTATAATTAGGTCAGTGGGCTATTTCTAGGGATCCAAACCCAAGAATTCAAGATGGTCCATGAGGACTGGAGCCAAGATCTGGAAAACTACTCTGGGGTGGTTGGTTGGTTGGTTCGTCTATATGTCTGTCTTTTTCTTGTTCCATCTCCCACTCCCTTTCTCTCCCTCATGAATCCTTGTTTCTCTTTCTTTCAATGTGTAGACAGATTGTCACAGCCTTTCTCTATGTAGAGGAGAGAACACAGAAAGTTGCTTGCTCAGATGGTGCTGCTCATAGCTCCACTTAGTCTCCCTCTTTTCTACTTCTAGATGTCCTGTAGAGGACATGTGCTTACCCAGCCTCTGTGTTGATGATACATAGGTCAGATTTCCACCCTGGTCACTTATCCATCCACAGAACAGAGGTAGAACCACAGAATGCAAACTCCATTTCCATCTGTGAGGTAGATAGCCATGGTCTCTGCCTTCTTGAAGAGCATCTGTCACATTCCCATGTTTCCAGCTCCAGCCTCTCTGCAGAGTCCCAAATTCACATCTGCATTTTGTCCCCTTGCTTTGGGGCTTTCTGTGGGACTCTGTTTTACTAATCATCCTTCAGGCCCACTCAATATTTGACTGTCTTTTACCTTTATTTGTGGTGGTTTTTTTCAGTTGCCTTGTTTCTATTTATTTAAATTATACTGAACTTTTGTGGGGTTTTTATGTTAATTAGATTTGGTAGTCTTTTTGTTTAGTCTCCTTTACTCTAGAATGTTTAAAAATGATTTTTTCTAGTGCTTTTATTATTTTACTTATTTATTTGTTTATTTTTAAAGATTTATTTATTTATTCATGAGAGACACAGAGAGGCAGAGACATAGGCAGAGGGAGAAGCAGGCTCCTCACAGGGAGCCCGATGTGGGACTCGATCCCGGATCCTGGGATCATGCCCTGAGCCAAATACAGACGCTCAACCACTGAGCCACCCAGGTGTCCCTGTTTTTATGTTTTAACTAAAACATTTGTAACATTTAAATCTTTGATATGCCTTATGTTTACTTGGAATACATTGTGAGATACAGTAAAATTCTTTCCAGTGGCATCACGGCCCCAGATACCTATTTGTTGATTAATCCATTTTCCCTCACAGATTTGAAATGCTGTCTTATTGTATATGACTTTCTTAAATATTTGAGTTTAACCTTTATAGCTTTATGTTTTTGTAAACAAGCCATAAGAATTGCCCTTATGTTCACATAGTACATTTATTTCAGGTCAGTAGATTTGAAATACTTCCCCTTCCTTTTCTAGTAGAGAAGCTACTACTGTAACTATCTGATGCCTGCTTTTAGAATTATGTGTGCATTATCTCTGACCCCGACCCCTTTCCACCTTTGTTCTTATAGTTTTTTTCTTTCTTTCTTCCTAGCTTAATCCCACTTTCTGGCCATTAGCCACTTTAATGTGTCACTTCTGAGCAACTATCGCTCTCATCTCAGAAAAGCAGATCTGACTGTTCTAAAGGAAACAAAAATAGCAGAGCAAGAAGAGAATGTGGGACATTATTTTAGTTCTGTGATGTCATCGGTCAATCAGAATCTGAGTTTCCAAGTGTTGTTTGCAGCTCTGTTTGGATTACAGCATTTTGACTGGTTGGCTTCTGCATGATGTTTGAGAATCATTAATTCTTCTCAGAATAGTTTATTCCCCACTGAAAAGCAGCTGACTTAAACATATTGGAAAGCTGAGTGGGAGCCATCACCAACTGACCTCAGTATGAGTCATTCTTAAATATTCCTAAAAGAAAAGCATATTCTTTGGTCCTTGTCTCTCTTTGAAGTTGGGAGAGGTGGCAGCTCAAGGCGTACATGGCTTCCACCTCTAATGAGCAGTTTTACTGAACAAGTGCAGGATTATCAAGAACTTAACCCACCAACTCCCAAGAATACAGAATGTTCCAGAGTTTAATTTTCATTAAACAACTTTTTCATCTCCTAGCAAAATAGTCATTCTTTGGAAAAGGAAAATTGTAGGTAACTGTAGAAAGCTGGAAAACCATTCATGTTATCTCTAAAACAGTCTTATTCTATGAAACCCAATCCTAACCAAAATCTAGTCAATTCAGTAATGACTGCATAAATAGGTAAAATGTTCAGGCTGGTACTTATAGGCCATGTCTTGCAATAATACGTCAAATCTCAGGGATCTAGAAAGGTCATTCCTGTGTAGTCATTTGTAACCTGCTTGCAAGGAGGAAGGGAAGAGGCAAGAGCCAAGTTGGAACATTTGGCAAAATTGCCCCAAAGTATGAAACCAAAGACCCAAATGATTGATTGTGGGGAGGTTTCAGTAAAATACTCAAAACATGAAGTGAGAGACTTTAAGCAAAATTATATTGCAACATGCAATTTATTCACTGAAATGGAATTTTTAAAGTAAGATTGAATAATAAAAAAAAACAAAACAAACAAAAAACTCCCTTGAGATTTAGTTGGGTAATAAAAGCTTTTCTTTCTTTTTTTCCCCCCATCTTTCCCCCACCCTCAGCTTTGAAAATTGAACACCTGTCAGATTTTTCTTTTTCCTTTCATTTCTTTGACTTGTCAGAGGAAAAAGGTCAGAAGTGATCACCAACTCTACTTTTTAACAGACAGAAGGCTGTAATTGAGAGTAATACCTCTGCAATTTTGTAGGCAGGGGCTGTTTCGGGCTGGCTTTCAAAAGCTGGGCTAGAAGAGATATGCTGGTTATTCTGTAAGTGAATCAACTTCATTCACCGTGCACAGATCATTTCTGATTTTTACTGAAATGCAGCTACACCGCTCACATTAGTGTCCTTCTTTCGGATGAATAGGAATATATTCTATTTTTAACATCTACTGGGGTGCCCTAAAGCTAGAAAGAAATTGCTTTATGAGAGGTCTCTGGAAAAGTCTCATTTTGAAATTGTGCATTCTTAAGAATGGTTTGTTCTTAAGAGTGATTTATTATCTTTTTTCTGAGAAGTTTACATCTCTGTTCAATATTTAAGGTGAAAAACGTGTTTGTCTTTAACAGAATTAGATGCAGTGTTTTTCATCTTAGTATGGTATACGTTGTGGCATAATTTAGAAATGTTTTGAAGTTGCTGAATTGACTTCTTTATAAAAAATTGATTTCTGTCAAAACTGGAAGAATAATGAAAGAATCCCTTAACTCACCATATGAAACTTTGTGAAACTTATGTCTGTGTCCAAAATTTTCATTGCTCATTAGAGTTTTATGTTTGAAGGGAGGTGCATAATAAAAGGAATCGTTCTGAAGAAAACTTACACTTAAAATCTAATTTAAACTGCTTGTTATATCTAACTTTACAAAGTACAATCTTTCAATTAAAAAATAACAAGGGGTGTCTGGGTGGTTTAGTCAGCTAAGCCACTGACTCTTGATTTTGGCTTAGGTCATGATCTCAGGATTGTGGGGTCTAGCCCCATGTCGGGCTCCCTGCTAGGCATGGAGTCTGCTTAAGATTTTCTCTCTCCTTCTCCCTCTACCCACTCTGTTCTCTTAAAACAACAAAAACAAAAAAAAAATAAAAAACAAAAAATAAAAAACAAAAACCCTCCCAAATGTAATACATGATAGAAGCCTGTCAGCGTCTATAGTATAATGTATTCATCTTTCAGCAAGTAAAAAAGTGAGGTAGAGGAGAGAGAGACAGGAAACTAGGTGGGAATGTCTCAACTTGAGGGAGCTGAGTCTTGTTTCCCTTTAAGGTAATAGTGATAAAAAACAAAATTAAGATCCCTTAGTCTTAACAACAAAGACCTGTTGCAGCCTGATGTTCAGTGGGCTATGCTGTATTGGAGTCAGAAAATGGTGCTGACCAAAGATGCAGGTGGATCTGGTCATGTCATTAGTAGCAATGTTCCCTGTAATACAAATATACCTTTTAAAAATACGTGGGAGATTTCACAGGTCACTTTAAATAAACCTCTCTTTTTATTATCATCTAATAATCATTCATCCAAGAACTGTAATATATAAAAAACCCAAAATAAATAAGTAGAGTCATGATTTAAAAAGCTTGATTTGAAACACAAAGTGAAGGTGTGATTACCAGCTATGATCAGCAAGTCTGAATTATATCACACTTAGAGGAGAGACACACAAATGAATGAATTAAATTAGGAACACAAATCTCTTACTAAATCAGCATTTTTGACTGTCAGAACCTGGACTAGAGTGCATTATTCTTAATAGACTGTGATTTGTATTGAAATAGGACAATAAATCTGTTTATTGAAATTTATTTGCCGCTTGTTGTTTGGTCTTTCTGGCTTTGTGTAGAAGCAGGGTGAATATAATAGGCAGGGCCGGTGATTCAGCAGGATGCCTGCCATTTTTGTAAGTGCTCACACACACTCTACAGACGGACGACTGATAAGCATGGAGGTGGGATCACATTCTGCATTCACTATTTTACTTTGCAGTGATTCACAGGAAACCCGTGAAGGCTTCTGAGGGCACCAGCAATGGAATGATCTAAAAGTCGTCTATTCCGTGACCTAATTTTAAAAATGCTTATAGACTTTGATCTTCAGAGTAAAATATCTCACCTGAGCTTTGGTCTCATCCATTTTAGTTCCATATCATCTGTGGTAAATTCATCCATCTCACTTTTACTTCATGAAAGAAACTTCACTGATAGGCTTAGGATGTGTTGATTCCAATTTGACATTAGGGAGTTTCACATTGTACAGGATGATTCCAGCAGGAAGGTTTTTGTGGAGTGTACAAAGAAAATGAAGGATGGTCATATTTAAAAATCCCACAGGCTGTCTATAATCATGGCTGGGCATTTTCTACCCTTTCTGCAGCTCTTCTATTCTAGTTTTTCTTCTCTACACTTAGCATTAACCTATCATCTAATGCCTCCTCTCCTTGCTACCGGAGATCATGAGGCCCACCTGTAATAGCAGAGCATTAGTGATTATAAGTCATTTAGGAGATGCAGAACATTCTAGCTCTTTTATGATCATTTTAAGCACCGTTGGTCTGACCTGCATATATACACTGGTGTTGCCACCAACCTTCCATTATCATGTTATTCATGGCTCAATGCCGAATCTTCTTCTCATCTTGGATTTCACCAATGCTGAGCATTTCTTAAAAACAGTTAGCTAGCCCATAGAAATTCAGTCAATGAATCTTTGATAGAAGAACAAACGCAGTTCAATGGAGAAAGGATAGTCTTGTCAACAAATGATACTAGAACAATTGTACATTCATATACAAAAAAAAATATGAACCTAGACATAGACCTTGCAAATGTTATTAAATCAAAATGGATGTTAAACATAAATATAAAATGCAACCATAAAAGTTCCAGAAGAAAACAGAAGAAAAGTCTATATATAGGGTTTTAGATTTGGTGGCATATAGAAACAACACCAAAAGCATAATCCATGGAAGAAAATTTGATAAGTTGGACTTTCCTAAAATTAAAACTTCTCTGCAAAAGCCACTATTTGGAGAATGAAGAGACAAACTACAGACTGGGAGAATGAAAAACACAAATCCAATTGAGGACTTGAATCCATAATACAGAGGGACTCTTTACAACTCAACAGGAACAAAACAAGTTAATTTAAAAAATGAGTGAAAGATCTGAATAAATAGCTCACTAAAGATACAGAGGTAAATGTGTGCATGAAAAGGTATTCAACATCATATGTCAACAGAATTGCAAATAAAAACAATGCCATCCCACCACAATCCTATTAGAATGACCAAAACCTAAAAAACTGGCAGTATCATTACCACAGAGGATGTGGAGCAACAAGAACTCTCACTTACTGCTTATGGAAATATAAAATGTTATAGTTGCTTCGGAAGACAGTTTTGCCCTTTATTACAAAGCTAAAAGAGTTTTACCGTATCACTCAGCAGTCGTGCTTCTGTGCATTTACCCAACTGATTTGAACTTATGTCCCTGCAAAGCTGCATGGCAATGTTTACAACAGCTGTATTCATAATTGCCAAAAATTGGGAACAAACAAGATGCCCTTCAGTAGATGAGTAAATAAACAAATTGTGGCACATCTGTAGAATGGAACACTTTTCACCAGTACAAAGGAATGGGCTATTAAAAAGAACAAAATCAAACCCATGCATCTAAGTAAAATGCATATTGCTAAGGAAAGAAGCCAGTCTGAAAAGGCTACAGAGTGTATAATCCATTTACAAGAAATTCTGCTACAGACAAAACCGTGGAGATGGTAAACAGATCCATGGTTACTAGAGGTTTGAGGGTGAGGTTCTATAGGTAAAACAGGGTTTGGGTTTTCTGTGGGTTTTTTTTTTTTTGAAATTTTTTAGGGAGATCAAACTATTCCGTACGATCCAGTAATGGTGGCTATATATGGCACTTTGCATTTGCCAAAATCCATAGTCGCATCTCAAAGAGTAAATTTTAATGTATCTAAATATTAAAAAATCATCTAAGGGTCTAGGGGACCCCTGGATGGAATATAGAATGTCACAAAAGAATTTATATATCACAAATGTATGAAATAGTCTTACTAAAGGGAGATTAGAGAAAATGTATTTACTAACTTCGGAAATGAATAGCCTCTGTAAGACTAGAGGCAAAATGAACTATACATGAGTACTCTCCTCCAGTTAATAAAATTATTTTTCACAGGGTTACAGGTTAACAATTCTGAAACCTTTATCTATGAATATTGTAATTGAACAATTAGGTAAATGGATGGTGGATGATGGGAGCCAGGTTTCTCACTGTTGGAAGAGGAGGTCACAGATAAGCCAGGAGGGAAGGCTAGAATAATCCGTGTGATAATCAACTAGAATTGGAAGCATCCAACTCCATTTAGCTTAATATAGATAGTGATGATTACATACATAGGTATTTACAGAAATGTGTATATGCATGGGCTATAGTACATCCATTTTTCCCTTGCTCTGTCAGCTGAGAGTGCCTAGAAGCAATAGCATTCTGGGAGAAACAGGTGTATCTAATACTCAGATCTTGATTTCTAATACCATTTTCCAAAAAAAAAAGGAACCAGAGCTCCTTGGGGGAAAAATGGCTCATTTTAAGATGGTGTCAAGAAATACACAACCTAATGTTGAGCATCATGTAGTTCCAAGAAGTAAGAAGGTGCCCAACAAACAAAACAGAACAAAACAAATCCACAATAATGGGTGTATGTCAAAGGGACACAGAAACTGGCCAAAATAGCTCCCAGTAACCAGAGATGGATCACTCTGAGCAAATGATGAAGTAGTATCAGATTATAACCTAAAGCATAAAATAATATTGAGTAGATATGGATATAAATAAAAGGTTGAAAAAAGTGAATAAGTAAGAGACAAGGACAAATCTGTGCAGAAGAATTCCAGATAACGTATAGAGATGATCCATCCTCAAGGAAATGGAGCCTAACTCTCACCCCTTAAGGGTGGGCTACACACTCTGTGATTGTTGAAAGAGAACATTGTGGAAAGAAGGAAGCAGTAACTTTAGTGTCCAGAAACCTTTAAACTACTACTCTGCCAGATGATCAACATTAACACCAGTAATATTAAGTCATCTTTATGATATGTACCCTTGATTTGACATGATAAGAACAGCACTTTACCACTGGGATGTTCCCCCCCGACACTGGAATTCCAGTCTAAACATGAGAACATTAGTCTCAGTTGATGGACATTGTACAAAATGTCTGACCAGTAGTCCTCAAAACTATCAAGGCCTCCAGAAACAAAGCAAGTCTAATAAAATGGCATAGCCGATAGGAACCTTGGGAGAGAGACATGAATCATTGTTGAATGTGGTATCTTGAATTGGATCCAGGAACAGAAAAGGAATATTAGGTGAAAAACAAAGGAAATCTGCATAAACTATGGATTTTAGTTAATAATAATGTAGCAGTGGTGGTTCAATAATTGTGGCAAGTCTACCATACAAATGGAAGATGTTGATAGTAGTAGAGACTGAATATGGGGCATATGGAAACTCTGTATCCTCTTTGTAGTTTTTGTGTAGATTTAAAATCTTTCTGCAATGAGAAGTTTATTAACAACAACAAAAAGGCAAACCAGTTGATTAGGATCAGGGTCTGGGGCTGAGAAGGAAAGGCTTTTTTTTTTTTTTCTGAGTTAGTGATTGAACAAAATTGGGCTTGAATTTGAAGGGGTGTTGTTTGGGAGGGAGGGGAGTGTTAGCATCCTTTAATCAGTTGTGTTTACAACTCAGGCACTGTGAGGTTTTGAAAAGAATGAAGGTGTAATGGGGCACTTCCTTGAGCCTTTGATGTGACCATTGGCAAGTAGCTTGGGGGTCTGTGGACTCTCTGGTCCAGTCTTTGGTGTTTCTAGGTCTCTCTGGTGGGATTGAGGTCCTATGTTAGTCAAGCTTGGTGATGATGGTGTTGACCTCAAACAAAATTCCTCCAAAATAGCATTCTCTCCTTCTAATATTTCTTGATATTTCCCTTTTCACCTTGTTCTGTTGAAAGTAATACTTTATATAAGAGGCTATGAGAGATAGAGGATTACATCTTTTTTTTTTTTCCTTTCAATGGGGAAACAGTAGTCACTGGTAGGATCTCTTTTATAAGAGAGAAACCCTCTTTGATATTTTCTTTGATTTTAATTTTCTGCTTTGTATCCCTCTCTCCCATGTCTACACTCATAGGGAACAACAACAACAAAAAAGGCCTCATACTCTTCTGAGCAAGTTTTCAAAAAGAAAGTCAACCAGTATTTTCCTTCCTGTGACTAGATGCAGCTCAGTATGCTCAAGAACAATCTGCTGTCATATCTTATACTATCTAAAGGCACTAATAGGCCCTGCTCTGACAGAGCTGGTGCATCATGGATGGTCTGTGTGTGTACTGCTGAACAGTTGATTGCTGCCTTGAGAGTCTGGAGGAACCCAACCCAACCACAGATTTCTCTTGTACTGGGGATTTTATGCTGCTATTTTTCTGTGTACCCTTATGTATTCCTGATTTTTATGTTTGTTTGTTTATACAGCAGCAGATACTGGAAGGTTGCTACATGAACGTGTAAATGTGCAGGGCTGCTAAGACCAAGTCTTATAAGGGGAGTAACAGCGATTAGGAAACAATGAAAAGCTATATGTTAAGGATAGAAAACACTGGGATCCCTGGGTGGCGCAGCGGTTTGGCGCCTGCCTTTGGCCCAGGGCACGATCCTGGAGACCCGGGATCGAATCCCACGTCAGGCTCCCGGTGCATGAAGCCTGCTTCTCCCTCTGCCTGTGTCTCTGCCTCTCTCTCTCTCTCTCTCTCTCTCTCTCTCTGTGTGTGACTATCATAAATAAATTTTAAAAAATTAAAAAAAAAGGATAGAAAACACTTCCAGTTTCATTCGAAGTGAGATATAGAATAGAATAAATTAATAAATAACAATGAAAATATAAAGTGTATAATAGTGTTATAATGAAGATAATGTGATCATTTTTGTAGACTCTGAGGAGCTATGGGAATAGAAACGAGAGTCAGTAAATGCTGAAGCAAAGCTTTGAACCACTTTAACTTGTCACTATGAGACCAAATCACAACTGTATTGAGTTTTACATTTCATTATTACAAAGAGGCTTTGTACTTAGGAATATGTCTTTGCCAATATCCTAAACTTTGCTGCTCTTTTCTATAAATGCCATGGTTAATGGGGATGGCCCTGACTTTATTGTGGGGTTTGGATCCCAGCATTTCAGCTCTATGTCCTTGAGGAGTTCCCCTAACTTTCTGAATCCAAGTGTCCCCATCCTTAAAATGAAGATAATCTGTAGTCTGTAGACTCATTGTAGAAATTTATCATAACATTCAGAATTCTTTTTCAGATTTCATTCAGATTTTCATTCAGATTTCACTTAGATGCTTGGTAAGAAGCCCCATCAGTGTGGCAGTTTATCATGGCAATTTAAAGGAACTGTAATTTTTCTTCCTCAATAATATTTTAAGATAGGAAGTTAGGGGAGATGAGTAGAGGGATGGGGTAATTGGGTGAAGGGTATTAAGGGGGCACTTGATATAATGAGCCCTGGGTGTTATATGCAACTGATGATCACTAAATTCTTTTTTTTTTTAAAGATTTTATTTATTCATGAGAGACACACAGAGAGAGGCAGAGACATAGGGAGAAGAAGAAGCAGGCTCCATGCAGGGAACCCAATGTGGAACTCGATCCCGGGACTCCAGAATCATGCCCTGAGCCGAAGGCAGGTGCTAAACTGCTGAGCCACCCAGGCATCCCAACTAAATTGAATTTAAATGAAAAAATTTAAAAAATAAAATAGGAAGTTAAATTTCAAGATCACCAAATAGAAGATATGTTGTTTGGTTAAAATATGTGGGCTATTTTAAATTTTTATAAATGCAATATTATGTAATACCAGGATATTTAATTCTCTATATTTATTTTTACAATCTAGTAATTTAAAGAGAAATTGTGAAAATTATGCTTGGTCCACCTGGCTGTAGATTTGAATTTTATAATGTATACTGGGCCTTTTATTTTGGTTCTGAAAAAATATATTCTCATTATTTATTCTGAAGGAGCATCAACACTGAGTCAGAAGCGACTTCTCTTCATTTTTACATGTGCCCTGTTTTTGTAATTAAATTTAAGATTAAAAACTAAAATGTACATCTTCCTGAATGCCTAAGACAAAAAAAGAGTTAAAAATCATAAAAAAGCTGTTAGACACAGTTCTTCAGGATATTTCTTGCAGAATGGAAAAATAGTCTTTGGCAGATTCGGTTTCTGCTTGATTTTGTCTCAGTGAAAATTCCTTCAGCTTTCTTTTCATTTCTTTCAAGGACTGGGATTGGGATGAGGGTGAAATGTGGAACAGCAGGTGGTCCTTAATTCTGGCAAACCCAAACTGTCCTGTCATGTTTTAATGATTCTGTTGCAGGTGTGAAAAGTTTTTTCCTTTCTCCTTTTTATAACTCAGCATAAGCACAATTTGGGTTATTTTTATTGCAACAGCATGGTAGATTTTTCTACTTTTTGTTTGAAACTGGATTCATTGCCCCTCTCTTTAATCTTCCTAGTTAAAAAAAAAAACAAAACACTTGAATATTGTCAATTTTTTTTATTGAAGGGCTGGCATGCTTTTGACAAATCCATGTAGATTCTGTTGGCCACTTCAATGGCATCACCCATCATCATGTCTGGAGATGGCTTTTCTCCAATCCATGTGGTTAACAGTTAAGAGATGTTCTTTGCCCACATGTATGTGGTAGAGAGCTCACAGAAACCTGTACCAAATGTCAAGGCCTGTTCCTCAGAAAATTTAGAATTTTGGCTCAGATTTCTTGAATCTTCTTGGTCTCATAGATCAGGAAAGAGAGTTACTGGAGAATTATTAGTAGCTATTTCCTTTCATGTAGCCGGAAAACCAAGGAAACCTCAGGGTACAATGGCTAAGATGTCAAGAAGAGATAAAAGGTTCCTTAAGGTTTCTTTAGTGCTCTAGACCCTGGTTGCAGCTTGGCCTGCAGCCTTGCCTCTTTTCCTGCCATGGAGTTTCTTAATATTAAACAACAACAAAATGTGTTGCCTGTTTTTTGTAACCCAAAGAAACCTGTATTACCACCTGATATCTGAGGTTCTGCAGCTATAGATTTTAATTTCTATAGAGCCTTCTATCTTGGCAGAAAGGCCTGTTCTTTAAAATAATGGCACACCCTCCAAAAATCTCACATTGATTTACTTTGGCATATTCCAACAAAGACAAGGTCACAGAACTGGTTGAATTTCCATTTTAATGGTTTAATTTCATTATACTAAGCAGACATTTGGAAAGAGAGGGAAACCATTAACAATATTGTGATGTCACACAGGACAAATATTTCAAAATGGTTTAGTTTTACAGAAATCTGCATAGTGTGAAAAGATGACAACCTGTGTTGCAGAGGGGGCAGTGCCCCCTTACCATTTCTTGACCTTTTGACCTTGGACAGGTCAATATGACATTCCTGCACTTAAGTGTCCTCTTCTGCATGAAAGAGAATATTGATACCTACCATTGAATTGTGATGATTTGCAGAGTTTGAAAACCTTCTAATGGAATGTCACCACACAACAATAGTAATAAATGGTAGTCATTTTTTGTTTTCCTGCTCCTAAAGAACCAATTCTTTTTTTTTTCCTACTACGTGTTTTACCTTCAATGTGTTAAGAGTTTTAGAGTATAATTAGCTTACAGGTGCTCCTGTGTTTCCTGAAGTATATTTTATGGGACTCTACATATATGGTGATGATAATTAGGGTTTTATAAAGAGAACAAAGGAAAAGCAATCCAAGCTCAAATCATTTGGGAGAAGGCTAGGGGCAAAATCATATTTCTTTATAGCAGAACTTCTCAGAACCTTTATTATGTTTCTGCCGTGGTAAATATTCAGGAAGAGAATTTAGTATTTGAAATGTTCCTGCTTTGTTTGATCTACGAAAAGCTTTCTTCAAGGTACACCTTGTGGGACCTGATTTCTGAGGAATAGATTTTTTTTGTTTTGAGAAATGAGGTGGGTGGGAAGGCTTAAATAGCAGATAAAGTGATATTTAAAACTTAGAGTTGATGAAGTAAATCTGATTTGTTCTATCTGTACTTCCTTTTACTAGTGATGGTTTTCTCTTGATAACTCATTTGGGAAGTTAAGAGTTCTTAAATGAAAAAAAAGATGGGCTTCATTGCTGGTGGTGTACACTGAAGAATCAAGTGGGAATGAGGAATCCCATGTATGTCTCAGATACTAATTAACCGTGTGTCCTTCCTCAGTTCTTTTCCATGCTTCCTGAGTGGAAGTATCATCTTACGTTGATCCATAAAATAGGTAATTGAGGACACTTCATGTTAAATGTAAGTCTGATGCCACAAGGCTATAAGTGGAAATGAAAGCATCCCTATCCATGGAGAGAACTGATTGAATCACACATGAACTTGCCTTTGTTGTGATAATCTTGTGTAGTGCACCAGACACTAAAAATGCCTGGGGTTTGAAATTTCATGTGTTCTCTCAGATTCACTGCTCTGACCTAGTCTGATGCCAAATGTGATTGTGATCAAGTAAAGGAGATGACTGATTTTTTCATGGGAATCCTTTTTAGGTGGTGGAGGGTGGAGGAAGATCTTAACAGGGAGAGAACTATTTATCAGAACCTGAGAGAGAGATGCGGTGCATATGTCAGTTGGTTTGGCATAGTTCTATCTCAGCTGACGTTGTTGAGTGCCAAGGAATATCAAAACCTTAGAAAGTGATTAAAAAATCCCTAACCTCAAAGTGCAAAACACAGTGGTGCTCAGGCTGGTACTCTCAATCAACACCTTACTCCATGGGGTGTTCCGGATGGAATTTGTCTGTTTTGTAGCCCTGGAAAGCCTGTTCTGTTTTGACCTACTGCTATGTCAGGGGAATGCAGTTAGAAATGTAGCTCATACTTCAGGTCTTGTTTTGTTTTGCCTTGTTTTTTAATTTGAAATTACAGCATTAGAAACAAACTGATTATAAGAAATCCCCCAGAGTTACCAATATCTGCATTAATGCATTCAGTTTTGCCTCAGCTGATTGTGCTAGTGCGTTTGTCTGGCATTTTCATTTTTTATGAATTTAGTCACCCCTGTAAAATTCTGGTTCAAGTTTCCCTGGCTTTGTTTTATTTTGGCCTTGGCTTATTGTATCATTTTCCTGACTCTTTTTTATCCTCCCCTCCTTCTATTTTAATAACAAGTATTTAGTTTTATGTGTAGTGTTTCTCATTCCTAGGGAACATGTGTGTGATTTATGATTTTATACATAAGTTTCCAAAGGCCCTTGCTAGCTGCCTGGGCATGTTCTTCCCCCTCTGATTTTTCATTATTCTCTCCCTGGGAACATTGCATCTCCTTATGAGCATTTCATTTCCTCCTCCTATTCTACCTCTTACTTTCCTTTCCTCATTCTGGTCTTGCTTCGATTCCCTGCTTTCTTCCTTGATTTACTCTCCTGGGTTTCTTTCCATGACTTCTTTCTCCCAGTTAAAGAAGAGAAAGCACTTGGTAGCCAAGAAGGGTTCCCATTTCCGGGGAACAGATTTTATGGCTTGACGTTGAAAGCCACAGCAGGACTTAAGGGATGCATGACTGATATAGCACTTTTGTGTAAACAAGTTTCCTGTGCAAGTGAAGTCTCTCCTCTTTCCTATTAGCATTTGCTGGAACTCATCTTTGTAAGATGACAACCTTGTGGGGGAGTCTGACTCTCTCAGGCTTTGTAAGTCCTTGGGGCACTCCAGCCTCGTTATGAGCTCTGGTTTATACAACTTGCTTACCCCCTCCTTCTCTACGTTGGCTAGCCAGGGGATTGTTCCTTTCCATAGGACAGTTGCCAGATGCTTGTTTCTACATCACATAATCTCAAAATTTGAGGAATTTTAATTTCAGCACCTTGGACAAGGCCATTTTATTGGCTTTTATGGAATACAGGTAAATTTTACTTAAGGGTATTTCCATATTTTTATTACTATCTGACCAGTCTGCAAATGTCTTCTCTTGGGTTTTATGTATGTCACTCTTGCTCTAGAGCTTCTCTGTCCAATATAGTCACTACTAGACTCTGTGGCTCTTTAAACATAAACCTAAATTAATTGCTATTAATGTTTAAAATTCATTTTTCAGTCATACTAGCCCCATTTAATATGTTCAAGAGATATATATGGCTAGTGGCTACCATTTTGGACAGAACAAGTAGAGAATGTATCTATTATCACAGAAAGTTCTGTTAGAATACTCTGCTAAAAACTGAGTCCTGATTTATCTGGGTTGAACCAAATAGTTAACATTTATTAAATCCACTGGCTTCTGCTAGTTTTAAGTGTGCCATTGTTAGTAGCTTTGAGTCTTGCAATACTTGGACTTCTAAATTGGTGAAAGATTTGTTAGTATTACCTTAATTGTGTTTTTCCAGTTTTAGCAATATATAATTGACATGTAACATTGCATAAGCTTAAGGTATACAGTGTGATGATTTGATACATGTATATATTGTAAAGTAATTGCCACATGTGTGTGTATTTGTGTTGTGAGAACACTTAAGATTTTCTCTCAGCAGTTTTCATGTATACAATATGGTATTGTTAACTGTAAGGAAAGTTTGTTCCCTTTGTTCATCACCCCCTTAGGTCCCCCACCCCCAAGCTCTTGGTTACCACCATTCTAATTTCTGCTTCTATGAGGTCAGCTACTTTAGGTTCCACATATAAATGAAATCTTATTGTACTTGTCTTTCTTTGTCTGACTTTCTTCATCTAGCATAGTGTCCTCAGGGTCCATCTATGTTGTCACAAATGGCAGGATTTTCTTCTTCCTCACAGATGAGTAATACACACACACACACACACACACACACCCCATATCTTCCTTATCCATTCGTCCAAAGATAGACACTTAGGTAGTTTACATATTTTGGTTATTGTGAGTAATGCTGCATTGAATATGGAAGTGTAGATATCTCCCTGAGATGCACATTTCATTTTCTTTGGACATATACCCAGAAATGCAATTGGTGGATTGCATGGTGGTTCTGTTTTTAATTTTTTGGGTGAACCTCCATACTGTTTTCCATAGTGGCTATACCAGTTTACATTCCTACCAGCAGTATACCATGGTTGCCTTTTCTTCACATCCTTGCCAATACTTACCATCTTTTACCATTTTTGTTTTGAGAGAAAGAGAGAGGGAGCGTGGAGGAAGGGGCAGAGGGAGAGGGAGATCAAGAATCCTAAGCAAGCTCCATGCCTAGCATGGAGCCTGATATGGGGCTCGATCCCATAACCCTGAGATCATGACCTCAGCTGAAATCAAGAGTAGGAGGCTTAACTGACTGACCCACCCAGATGCCCCACCATCTCTTATATTTTTGATTGTAGTCATTCTAACAGTTATGAGGTGACATCTCAATGTGGTTTTGATTTGTATTTGCCTGATGATTAGTGATGTTGAACATCTTTTAATGTACCTTTTGGCCACCTGTATATATTTTTTGGGAAAATGTCTATTCTAGTCATTATTTTTTTGCTATCGATTGGTTTCAAAGACATTTTATAGTTCAGTTATTAGTGATTAATCCAATATATGATTTGCAAATATTTTCTCACATTTCATGGGATGTCTTTTCATTTTGATTATTTCTTTGCTATTCAGAGTTTTTTAGTTCGATCCATTCTCACTTGTTGATTTTTCTTTTATTGCTTGTGTGTTTAGTGTCCTATCCAAAATATTACTGCCGAGACCAATGTCAAGGGTATTCTTCCCTATGTTTTCTTCTAAAACTTTTATGGTATCAGGTCTTCGATTTAAGTCTTTAATATATTTTGAGTTAATTCTTGTTGGTGTAAGATAGGCATCCAATTTCATTTTTCTGTATGTGATTATCCAGTATCCCTACACAATATGTTGAAGATTATTCTTTCCCCATTGAATATTCTTGGCCCCCTTATCAAGTATTAGTTGACCATATTTATGAAAGTTTATTTATGGGCTTTATATTCTGTTCTACTAATCTATGTGTCTATTTTTATGCCATTGTTATTCTACTTTAATTACAGTAGCTTTGTAGTATATTTTGAAATTGAGACATGTGATGCCTCCAGCTTTATTCTTCTTTCTTAAGACTGCTTTGGCTATCTGCAGTCTCTTTTTGTTCCATACAAATATTAAGATTGTTTTTTCTATTTCAGCAAAAAACTGTCATTGGAATTCTGATAAGGATTGCCTTGAAACTGTAGATGATTTTGGGTAGTATGGACATTTTAACAATATTTTTCTGATCCACTGACATGGAATAGCTCTTAATTTGTTAATGTCCTCTTCAGTTTCTTTCATAAAAGTCTTATAGTTTTGTAGAGACTTTTCATCTTCTCAATTCAATTTATCCCTAAGCATTTTATTGGTTTTGATGCTATTGAAAATGGCATAGTTTTTTTTTTTTAATTTTCACTTTCAGGTATTTTTTAGCTTATAGAAACACTATGTAATAGTGTTTGCATGATGTTTGCATGTTGTTTTCATGTTGATTTTATGTCCTGAATTTACGTAACTTTACTGAATTTGTTGATTAGTTTGGATAGTATTTTGGTTGAGTCTTTTGGAATTTTTATATATAAAAGCATATCACTTGTAATTAGCAACAGTTGTATTTCTTCCTTTTCAATTTGGATGCTTTTTATTTCTTTGTCCTGCCTACTTGTTCTATTGGGACTTCTAGTATTATGTTGACTAAGAGTGGTGAGAGTGGGCACCATTGTCTTGTTCCTGATCTTGGGCAAAAGCATTTAGTCTTTCACTATTGAGTATCATGTTAGCTGTGGGTTTACTGTATATGGCCTTTATTATGTTGGGGTCTGTTCCTTCTGTACCCAATTTGTTGATGATTTTTAACATGAAATGATGTTGTATTTTGTCAGATACTTTTACTGCATCTGTTGAAATGATCATATGATTTTTGTCTTCTGTTTCATTTGATGTATCACATTTATTGATTTGCCTGTGCTGAAACATCCTTGAATCCCAGCGATAAATCCCACACAGTTATGGTATATGATTCTTTTAATGTGTTGCTGCGTTTGATTTACTATTACTCTGTCAAGAATTTTTCAATCAGTATTCATTAGAGATACTAGATGGAGTTTTCTTGTGGTATCCTCTCTGGTTTTGGTAAGGGTTATGCTGGCTCTGTAAAATGGCTTTGGAGATGTTCCCAGTTCTTCAATATTTTGGAAGGCTTTGAGAAGGATTGGTGTTAATTCTTCTTTAAATTTTTTATAGAATTCACCAGTGAAACTATCTGGTCCTGGGCTTTTCTGTGTTGGGAGGTTTTTAATAAAAAAATCTGATAAAATCTCTCCTTACTTATTTTACTGTGCTCAGATTTTCTACTTCATTCTGATTCAGTCTTGGTAGATTGTACATTTTTCCAGAAATGTTTATTCATTTATTTAGGTTATTTACTTTGTTGGCATATAATTTTTTAAAGTAGTCTGTTATGATCCTATGTATTTCTGTAGTATCAGTTGTAATGTCTTTTCGTCCTTTTATGATTTTGTGTCTTTTCTACTTTTTGTAAGTTTAACTAAAGGTTTGTCAGTTTTATCTTTTCAAAAAATTAGCTCTTATATTGATCTTTTCTATTGTGTTTATGATCTCTCTTTCATTTATTTTGGCTCTGATCTTTGTTATTTCCTTCCTCCTACTAACTTTGGGCTTCTGCTTTTCCTTTGCTAGTTCCTTCATGCATAAAGTCAGGTTGTTTATTTGTGATCTTTCTATTTGTTTAATATATGTGTTTATCACTATAAACTTCTTTCTAAGAATTGTTTTTACAGCATCCCATATGTGTGGTTGTGTTTTTCCATTTTCATTTGTTTTCAATTTTTTTCAACTTCTTCTTTGACCCATTTTTTTTTTGTCCAGGATGGTGGTGTTTAGTTTCCGTAAGCTTGTAGACTTTCCAGCTTTCCTCAATTTCTGATTTCATTCCATTGTAGTGGGGAAAAAAGTACTTAGTATGATTCAGTGTTCTTAAATTTTCTAAAAATTGTCGTGTACTAAGACCATCTTATCATTTTCTGGCTATTTTTAAATTTTTATATTCCTTTTTTCCTCTTTGTTCCTTTGTGAGTTGATGATTTTCTGTGGTACTGTGTCTTGATTTTCTTCTCTTTGTCTTTTGTGTATCTACTGTAGGTTTTTGCTTTTGGTTACCATGAGGCTTATATAAAACATCTTATAGATCTAACCATCTATTTCATGCTGATAACAGCTTAATTTTGATTGTGTACAAAAACTCTATTCTTTTACTCTGTCCTTTTTGTGGTTTGAAGCCACCATTTACTTCTTTTTATGTTGTGTATTCATTAACACATTAATGTAGCTGTAGTTACTATTAATCTTATTCTAATCTATCCTTCTCATTAAAGTGGTTAACACATCACCATATGATAGTATTAGAGTGTTCTGATTTTTACTGTATACTTACCTTTATCAGTATGCAATATTTTTTAATGCTATTAATTAATGTCCTTTATTCCAGCTTGAAGAACTCCTTTCAGCATTTAACAATGCCCTAATTTTTAAAGGAGGTAGAGGTTTTTTACCCCACTGCTTTGAAAAACTCTGCATTTCTCATCTTTATTGTCCTTTGTGGAATATTTAAAACAAACTACAAAGTTTTTGTGTACTCTCTGGCCTCTATCTTCTGATGCGTACTTTATAATTTTGCTAATGTTGCCATTTAGACCTTCCAAAGAGCCATTATATTGAGTAAAAATAGGGTTTTTTTTTGTTTGATTTTTGCCTTGTCTCCTCTCTACCCCTCATCTTACTGCTTCTAAGGTATTATGACTAGAAACAGCTAACGTGTAATTATGCCATTATTTCAGACCCTGAGATGCCCCATAGCACAGACTCACAAGCAGGTGATCATTTCCAGGCATTAGCCAGGGGGCCTCACCCTATTCACAATTCCACATTCCCCTCTTTAGGCACTCAGGTAGCGTTAGTTTTATGTTTATGTAACAATGTGTCTCACTTAAGCTTTGCACGTTTTTGGTATGTAGACATTCAGTGTACTGTGCCCTGATTATCTAGATTCTAAAGCTTTATGTTAATAAATATCTAGCTCTGTGGAGAAAGACAGGGGTTTTATTAACATGCAGCATTAACATTGCTGGGTTCTGTGGATAGGTTGACATAGTGTCATTGTTACAGAAGATAAAATTTGAAGGAGCATTTGTGGAGCAGCTAACAATGGATATTAGAACAATAGCTCAGGATTTTATGGTAGTTTAATCATTATCCACCCCCAGCCTTTCATTCAGTCAAGTCAACTCATATTTCTTAAAGTTTACTACATGCCAGGCACTGTGTTTTCCGCTGGGGTGATTCAAAGGCAAAAAGAAGCAATAGCAGTGGAGGGAACTGAGTAAAATGGAGGAGAAAAGGATCAACTCCAGGGCCTATGGCCCGTGTGGCTGCTCAGCGCTCCAGGCTCAGAAGGCCGCCCACCCCTCCAACTTGCCTAAATGCCCTATTGTCACTGTGTTGAGATTCTTACTAATTTTGAATAAGATGGCTCCCATTGTCACTTTGTATTGGGCCCTGCAAATTATGTAGCTGGTTCTGGAACAATGTTGTAGGGAGGTATGGGAGGGTTACTTAATCTAGATGCAGAGGATTTGGGAAGGCATTTGGAAAACTTGAAATCTACATTGAGATTTGAAAGAGAAGAAATGGGTCAGACAAAACAGAGTGGCAGAGAAAAAAACCTCATTATAAACTATAGGTGGGCAAGACAGAGCAATAATCCCAGTGGTGAGTGTCCCCAAACCATCATACCTCCACGTTCACCTTTAAAATCTTCCTGTTTCATGAGCCTATCTTGAGAGACAGTTAGTTTCTGCCCTTTGATGTCTCAATATGATTTTCTTTGTCCAGACAGGGGTTTGTAAGATTCATCAGACTTTCACACCTGACTTTTTTCAGAGGCCGAGGTTGCTTCTTAGGCAACGAGCCAGATGTTGACAACAACTTGTTGGATAATGGAAATTAATTAGATGAGCCTGCTGAGGTCTGAGACAAACTGGAGAGATTTTTCTCTCTTCAAAGGTTCAGACCACCGCACCCTTATTGCTTTAGCAAACTGTGACTGAAATATCCAGTACTTCCAAAGAGAGTGGGAAGTCTGGATCTTTATGTAAAAAATTATTCATTTTATATTAGCAAATGATATAAGACATTTACACATATGATTGGCCAAACAAAACAGATCTTTTCACTACATAGAGCCCTCTCTGCTAGAATATAAATCCTTAGCTTCTTATTTTCAAAAGGGGCTAGAAATCTGCTAAATGTAGATTTCTTCTTTATAGGGCTGATTTCATTTTTCCCATTTTCATTTACTTCAGATTTGGGAGAAGCCTCTTACATAGTTACTTAAAAGCATGGACCTTGATACCTTTTACCACATACAAAAAATTAACTCAAAATGGGTCAATAAACTAAATATAATGGCTAAAGCCATAAAACTCTTAAAGGAAAACATAGAGGAAAATCTCTATGCATCAGTGATATATTCAACCCAAAAATAAGAAGACAAACAATGCAAATGGGTGAAGGACTTGGAGAAATTTCTTCAAAGAAGATATACAAATGACCAACAAATGTATGAAAAGATGCTCAATATCATTAGTTGTTAGAGAAATGCAAATCAAAACTACAATGAGATACCACTTTATACTCACTTGAATGATTATAATCAAAGCACCATATAAAAACACACGGTGGTGAGAATATAGAGAAATTGGAACCCTTGCTACATGTCTGGGGGAGATGGCATAGCCACTGTGGAAAAGCAGTTTGGTAGTTCCTCAGAAATTAGAGTTGCCTAATTAGAAAGTCTACCCACAGGTATACCCAAAAGAACCAAAGAGAGATAATTAAAGAAATACTTATAAAAATTTATTTATATCCCCCCAAAATTTTATTTATAATAATGAATGAATGAAAATATGAAAATAACCCACATATTTATAAGCAGATGAGTAACTTGTGAAATATATTGATGGAATACTATTCAACCATAAAGAAGCAATGAAGTGTTCATACATGCTACTTTGTGGATGGATGAACCTCTAACCTACATTACGGTAGGTGAAAGAAGGTAGACACAAAACGTCACATATTTTATGATTCCATTTATATGAGACATCTAAAATAGGCGAATCCATAGAGACAGAAAATAGTGATGGTTGCTAGGAGCTAGGGGAAACAGAAAAGGGAGAATAATTACTTAATGGATATGGGTTTTATTTTAGGATGATGAAATGCTATGGGACTAAGTGGAGGTAGTGCTTCCACAACATTACAAATTCCTAAATGATACTGCATTTTTCCTTTTAAAATAGTTAATTCTATGTTACCTGTATTTTACCTTGATTAAAAAATAAGTGTAGACCTTGAAATCAGAGTTGTAATGATGTACCAACTTGGCTTCTCGTTAGCTGTGCAATTCTGGTCAAATACTCTCTGCTCTCTGAATATCCATTTGGAATGTGAAAATAATAAAGAATTTTTAAGGTTAAAGCTGATGTCATCGTGGACTTGCACAGAAAAGGGTGAGTCGAATGTCTTGCCCTTAATGAGTCTTCAGCAAATTTTGACTGCTATTATTATGATTGATAATAATTGCTATCTTAAATTATTGCTATTGTGATCATCAGAAGAGCAAAGAAAACACTGTTAAGGGAACCTTAGACATGGTATACACAGGAAAAATGGAGGTAGGGGAATTACATTTCATTTGATACCAGTGTGATACATTAATATTTAAATGAAGCAAGCAGAATGTACACTAGGATTTTCTCTATCAGGTCTACTGAGATGTGAGTTGGGTATACAGAAAATGTGTTGAATTTAACCAGTTTTGTTGTATTAATGAAGTAAGTTGAATCATTCCTATTACAGGATCCCAACCTTCATTCCTTTTTTTAAAGATTTTATTTATTTATTCATGAGAGAGACACACAGAGAGAGGCAGAGACACAGGCAGAGGAAGAAGCAGACTCCCTGTGGGGAGGCTGATGCAGGATTTGATCCCAAGACCCCGGGATCATGACCTGAGCCAAAGGCATTCAACCACTGAGCCACCCAGGTGCCCCCCCACCTCCCTTCCCGAAGCATCCTGGAAGGTCCTTGTTGGTGTGGCCTCCCCCCAGCCTTCCTCTCCCATATACACCAGCTTTGTCCCAGTGTCCAGCTGCTGGCCACTTTTTCCTATCACAGAGTCTCTGTTCCTGCTGTTTGATGTTTTCCTATATATTTAAATATATATTCCATATATTTATGCCCTATTTGTCTTCCTTCATCCTGTACAACATGTACACCTTCTAGGTCTATTGAATACCAACCTCTCAGTTCACATCTTATTTCTTCAAGAGGCCTCAGTGGACCCCTCCCCTCAACTCAACTTGATTCTCCTGCTACATGTTTACTTATATAATTATTTAAATCATACCTATCTCTCCTACTAGCCTGGACGTTCCAGAAAAGCTAGGGCTGTGTGGACGTTTTGTACATCATTATGTTCCCAGCGCTGGCTCACTACCTAGAAAATCAAAAGCATTTGAAAAAATATTGTATGAAGAAAAGAAGGAAGGGTCAATTTGGAATGAAAATAAGACCCCCAAAACAAGAGGTTGTAGCTCCAAAAGTCAACAAACAGTAGATTCCAACAAAAGGTGAAAGTGACAGTTTTACTCTGGAATTTTACATTTGGTTTGGAAAACAAGTGGGACCCATTCAGCTATTCAACATCCAGTTGGCATCTACAATTGGTTGTCTTCTTTGGAGTCTCTCTCTGCTGTGAGAGATTTACTTCGTGACCAGAAACTGGCATTGGATGGCAGGGTGTGATTGGAGTACCATATCACACGGCCAAATAAGACATAACCCAGAGAGTTCCAGTGCTCAAAACTTTTCTCTCATTTGTAGTTATCTGAAGTTTTGGAGAAGAGAAAGAGATGTTTTATTTGCTGCAAAATGTAGCATGGGAACCAACAGTGTAAAGTTATTTCCAGGAAAAGAAAACATGTTTTGCATTAGCTGAAGGAAAGCAGGTATTTTAAAAAATTGTATCAGAGAGGGAGACAAACCCTAAGAGACCCTTAATCATAGGAAACAAACTGAAGGTTCTTAGAGGGAAGGGGGGGGGCGTTGGGAAGGCATAACTGGATGATGGACATTGAGGAAGGCCTGTGATATAATGAGAACTCGGTGTTATATGGCACTGATGACTCACTGAACTCTTCCTCTGAAACCAATAATACACGAGATGTTAATTAATTGAATTTAAATTAATAAATTTAAAAATTGCATCCCTTAAAAATAACCATATTAAAAATTAGGAAAGAAAAGCGTGGTAGTGAAATTACTTTAAAAAATACAAATGCTTTAATTTTCTAATGGAAATAAGAAAAGCAGGGTCCATGAAAAGTGTTTAATTTTACCTGGACCTTGGTATCAGATAGAAGTAGGAAGTTGGATGTCTTCCTTCTAAGGAGGTTTTTAGTTCTCCCCACGAAGTTGGATCTTTGGGTTTGCTAATCTAACCACCTCTTAAAACCAGGGATTTGGGATCACATGCCACCTTCTTGGGAGAATAGCGTAATATTTTGGCACTGTTGTTACTCTTCCTGGGAGAAAATAGGCTTATCCATTAAAAATACAGTATGTAGGTTATCTCTCCATAAACATCTGCCAAAAACTGAATACCGTGTGGAAGTAATCATCTGGGGTCAGGTAGATTATAGGAGAACATGAATTTTCCCTAGTTTGATCTTGCTGGGATTTTGACCAAAAGGACAAACCCATTTTAATTATCTTTCATTTTTAAAAGCTGTGAATTTTAGAGATAATTCTTGAGTCAACAAAGATTCATTTAAAAAAATTTTATCTGCTCATTGAACAATGATCCAGTGTTCTCACATCAGTTGTTGTCCTAAGTGCCAATGTTACACTGATGAGCAAGACCTGGTCCTTTTGCTAGGGCAGTTTGTACTTGTAAAGATTGTGCCACGTTTATATTGCACGTGGAAAGGATTATCCATCACAAGTGATGGAAACATATCAGAGTAATTTAAGCAAATAAGAGAAGTTATCAGTTCAAATAATGACGATACCTAGCTTCATTCACGTCTCCATGTAGAGAGTCATAGATTGTTAGGAGTCTCTGTCCATCTCTCTTAACACTGCTTTCTTTTATGATACCTTTATTCTCTGGAAGGTTTTTCTAATATAACGACAAAGATAGTCACTTGCCTACCTGCCTATGTGTCACCCCACCTGCCTCCAGCTATCTTATTAAGCCACTGTCAAGAAAATGTCTCCCAGTACTTTCAGCAAAATCCTTAGGCCAACTCTCATAGGCAGGATGAAGTCCGGGGATGGATTGTTCGGTTTGGTCACATGCTTGTGCCTGAAAGGAACTCTATCAAAATACATGGACCAAAAGTAGGTAAAAATGATTCTTCCAAAGGAAAATTAGATAGGAGTAATGAATGCTGGGTAATCAGAAACAGCAGATGTCCATTCTATGCAGCATTATAATTTCTGGCATACATACTACTACACTTTTTTTTTTTCTTTTGGCCAGTTAGAGTGAATTACAGATTAGCACTGTAGGTTTTCTCTGTTCACATTTTTATTCTCTATCAACCCTCCTGGGGATTGTTTTCTCCCTTTGTTGAATTCTTCAGTGGAAATTTTTGTGGCCGTGTGGATCCACATTTTTCTCACTGCCTAGAGATTTCTGCTGAATGTCACCAGGCAGCCTGGTTGGCTTCTCTTCCAGAGACTTTCATCTCCTGAAAATGTGTGAGGACTCCCACAGTCATTGACCCTTTGTGCACTTGAGACCTCACTTTCCTAGACTGTACTGAGGAGCATCCTAACCTTTGATGTAAAAACATGGACAATGACATTTTTAAGGGACTTTAATATTTTGCTGTTCTCTGGGGAGTTGCAAAGATGATCTCACTGACTTACAATTTGTTAATTTAAAACAGTGGTTACCACACACAAGAAAAGAATTTTTAAGCTTTTGTTATACTTTATTTCCCCACCCACTGAAACAAAGCACACTGTATATGAAACTCACAAAACTGCAAACATTTTTGCAGCTGCTACCTATTCTTCTTCCCTGTAAGTGATGCATATTTATGTCCACCTTATTTGTGCTCATTTGTGTTCCATAGCTTTTAAGGTATTTCACTACGCCATAAAGCTTTTATTGGGATTCTTCAAATACTCAGATTGTTTCATTAGAATTCCTATTTGTCATTTGATTGAGGTTTATAAATTAGGAAGGATGGGGTGAGCTGTGGGCTGACTTACCTGCACATTTTTCCATGACTCTAGTCCTCATCATTTTAGACCATCTTTCCATTAGCTGAGGAAGCATGCTGACCCAAAGCATTCTTCTTATTTGACCGAAGAGATGCCAGTGACCATGTAGGTCATTCGTGCACTTTTACCCTGTATTCAGAGATTCCTCCAAGTGTGTTTCAGGTTCTCCTGAAGGGACTTGAAGCTGAGTGGTGAATAGCATCACGTATCCCGATGTGTCAAGTCAGTGGTTAAGGTTTGTTGTCTGCTGGGGTCTGCAGCTCTTTCACCCAAGAGCTTTAAACAGGATTTACCAGAGCAGAGGAGAAAAGGAAGAATCTGCAGAGGCTTGACTGCTGTGGCAGAAAGAGTATCAATCGTTACAGAAATAACCTTCCACCTTTTAGCTGCATTGTATGGTGCCATTGACAAGTCACAGGATATAGACTGTCACCCAACATATAAAAGTTGACATTGATGAAATGCAGGATAAACATTCCCGATCTCACCTCTAAAACCAAAGCTCTTTCTTTTATTTTGTCTTCCTTAGGAGTGAAGTCAATAATCTAAACCAGTGTGAATTAGTAGAATTTCTTTCCTCCTCTCTCGATGCCCTCACTCCGAGCTGGAAAATCCTTTGGCAGGAATGCAGTGCACACCTGCTACTCCAAGATCATTTGCAAAGGGGATTCTTCTTTGAGTTCTGGGGAGATATATGCCCAAGAGTGGTCCTTTATCTTGGAGCTGGCAAGCACAGGTCATTAGCTTGATGGTTGGTATTGGCAGGGATCCATTAACGAGCACCCTGCATAATCAGAGTGCTCATGGAAACTCTTAATAGACAACATACTTGAAAATGAAGGATAAAATATGCTCCATGTGTTGGATTAATTACATCAGGCTAACAGTCATGGAGAAGGGGTGGAAGATAGCTCTCTAGAGGGATGAAACTTGTCAGTCTTTTGTCTTCCAATGAGGGATTCTTTATTTCTTTTAAAATATTTTATTTATTTGAGAGAGAGTGTGGGTGGGGGGAGGGGCAGATGCAGAGAGAGAGAGAGAGAGAGAGAGCGTGCGCGAGAGAAGCAGACTCCCTGGTGAGCAGGGAGCTGGCTTCAGGACTTGATCTCAGGACCCTGAGATCATGACCTGAGCTGAAATCAAGAGTTGGAAGATTCACTAAGCCACCCAGGTGCCCCCAACAGGGGATTCTTTCAAGCGTTTATCTAATGATAATGTTTATCTAATGATGGCCCCCATCTGAACGCCAATGAATACTGACTAGGAAACTTTGGATTCCTAGTGTGACCACAATCATCAAAGTGAGAAATAAATGCATAGCTAACTGTAGGGACTTGATCAGTTCAGGAAGACTTGATACATTTAAATTTCTACAAATGTTAGTAGCTAAAGTAGGACTCTGAGTAGTTGTCCTTTTTTTTCTTTTTGCTGTAATAAGAGAAAAGGAAAATGAATTTTTCCATGAAGTTCATAAAGATTGCATGGTTCATCCACAAATAACACAACATTGTTACTCATTACTTATTCACTCACTGTCCTCTCTCAAAATTATGGCAACATCTAAGTACCCTATGGGTCCTGTGCTTAGAATTCAACTGGCTTACACCATTGGATCAGTGGTGTGCTATTACTGAGTTTCCTCAACTGGTGATGATCTAAGAGTCTAAACTACAAAATGCAAATATGTATGTATGGGTGGGTGGGTATATATATATATATATACCCATACATATTTGTTTGTATACACACACAGACACTTAGATTTTAGATTGCCTGCAAGAACTCTAAAAGGGTGATTTTAATGTAGTACACGGTTTATTCTCTCATTCAACAAATACTTATTAAGCCTGTACCGATATTGTTTCAGGGACTGGGGATACATATGGGATTTATAGTGAGGGTGACAGTCACAAAACACTTGACTCTATATGCTACTTTGTAGTCATAGGTGCTGAAGATAATGCAGAGTATGTTATGGAATAAGCGTGTTGGGGGCAGAGATGTAATTTGAGCAGAACTCTTTGAGAGCGAGAGCTTCCTGAAGTGAGAAATTGGGGAGGGAGAGAGCTTCCCCGGCAGAAGAATTAGCTCTAACAAAATACCCAAGTGTGGGTGTGTTTGGTGTATTTGAGGAGTAGTGAGTGGTCTCAAAGGAGCGTTAGAGTAACTGGACTCCTGGCCATGCCGAGGAAGTTAACATTTCTTCTCTTGGGAGACGGGTACAAGTTTCTGAAATTCCTTCCTTCCTGCTCTTTGCCTCTCAGCCCTAACTAAATCTTTGTTAATTTAAATTGGTGGGGTGCTGCCTTACGCCCTCCTAAATACAATAGAAAGCTAATTAGGCAAAAAGAAAATTAAACATTTGCTTCCTTCCCACCCTTTGGAGGAAAAACCCAGGGCATGAAGGAGGCAATACATTTTTTTTTTCTGTTCTTAAATCTCTGGCATTTTTAAAGATATAAAATGATGGTCATAGAGTCCTGGTTATAGAGGCTGATTGCTTGGATAATTATAGTCCTTTTTTTCTCAAGGAGAGTGTGGAGATTAAATGAGATAGGCCCTCGGCAGTGCTCAGCACACTGCCTCCCATGTTGAATGCATTGAACACATATCTGATGTATGTTTATATTGAGAACAAGTATTTCTGAAGGGTGGAAATAACAACCAAAGATGAGTCTACTTTCTAATTCTTGTAGTTTATATAAGGCATTCAACTGGTACCTAGGAATAATTGCCCTATAAATCTGAACCCTTAGGGTCTGTAACTCTTCTCCCAAACCTTACCTCAAAAATACACTTTCCATTCCTCACATTCCATTCCTCTGGGATGCTTTTCTTCTCCTTCCCTTATACTCAGGCCATTCTAAAGAGGTTTTTTTGTTGTTTTTTTTGTTTGTTTGTTTGTTTTTTTTACCAGTTCAAATTAAGTAAAACTAAATCCTTGTAACAGAAGCCAATGTCAGTCATGTCTATTGATTCTGATAGTTTGTTTAAGCCTAATCCTATGGGAGAGATAAGCAAGAGCCTATATTACAGAAACTTTTCCATGATGAGCGCTGAGAGGAGTCGGCCCTCTGTATTTTTAAGGTAGATTTTTATTGAGCGGTAGATAAAAAGAACAAAGCAGACATATATTCATGGACATAGAAAGATGCCCAAGATGTAGAAGGAAAGAGTAGGTGCTCTATGGCAGTATGATCCCATTTGTAACACCCCCCGCCCTACACCTACCTACCTACCTGCCTGCCTACCTACCTGAAATTGTTCACTAAGGATATCTCTGAGTACTGGGATCAGTATTTCCTGTTATTCCCTGCTGAACTGCTTGGTTTTCTACCAGCAACATACATTCTATAGTTTCTGAGTTTATATGTATACGTATATATTCCGTGAGTGCTAAGCGAGGGGAAAAGAGTCCATTTCTTGGAGGAAGAGCAGCAGGGGCGATGCTTTTCTCTCCTTCTCTTATTTTGGAAAATAGAGGTATATTACCATAATCTCATTTAAAATTCTTAGTCTTCATCTTCTAGACCTGACAGGCTACCAAGCCTCTTATAAAATATTATGGTCTCTCAAGTTATTTTAAATAATGCCCACCCATAACACGTTGGAAATAAAATCACTTATGACAATGAGCTCTGTGGATTCTGCATTTCCCGAAGTGACATTAAAAGGTGTTCCCTACATGTGTCAGTGGCTCCAACTCACCCTTCTTTTCCATTTTTAAATTTCTGAACAAGTTTAGCACTTTTCCAAAGTGGCAGTTGTGTTGAAAGCACCAGAGATTCAAGGTTCATGGTGAGTCACCCAACACCTAAAATGTGTTCTGGTGGTGGAACCCAGGACCCAGAAAGAACAAGTTGGACTCTCGGATTGGAATGCGTTCATACCATAAATCCAACCTGAGTGTCCACTGTGTGCAGTGGGCTGTGACCCTGGTCATGAGTGTCACCAGGTTTCCTGGCAGAGTGGGTTTTTGTGGTAATGCTGAGCTCACATTCTGCCAGCCCTGTTTCTCCGAATCTTCATCACTCCCTTTTTGTTCCCATGTGCCTTGCTTGACTCATTTCAATTATATGCCTGACTTGTGAAAATATCTGGGCCTCTGACCACTGGCCTCAGCTTCCTAAAAACTTAAGTTCAGTTTTCTAGAACTTACTTTTCTGTTGTGATACTGTGCTTCGTGTAGCACAGGTTGGTTGTTTTCATCTGGGCTATCTGTCCTGGGAAATTGTGGGGTTTGGCTTGCCAAAGTGCCAGAGTGTGATAGGGATGTATCAAGAGCTGGACCAGTATGAAAATATAGTTGGGCAAAGGGAAAGGTTGGCAGCAGTAGAGTTCTGCCTTAAATTTACTCTAGTTGTTCTAGATGCAGCTGTCCCCAGAGGAGGGAGGTACGGGTGGGGTGACAGGGGACCGCAGCACAGCCCTGGCAAGTGCCACCATAGGCAGTGAGTCAAGGGTGCCCAACACACCTGTAGGCCAAATAATTAACTTGACAGCTTTATAGGAATGCTCTCTTTCTCTCTCTCTCTTTTTTTTTTTTTTACCAATTACTTTAAATAATGATGGCAAGTCGGCATCTCCCTCTGACTGTGTTAGAGATTATAATGTCAAAAGGGCCTCTGTAATGTCTTCTGTGTCTTAATAAACCTGTCAGCTGAGGTTACATTGTTTTCTCATTTCCATCAGGGAAACATGAGATGGCACAGCTGGGCAAAGATGCCAGGTCACGATGTGTGTTTTCAGGTCGGTGTGATGTGCCGCGTGCCAGCAGTGCCACGGTTGTGCGACAACGCTTGCCAAAGAACACGTTCTTCTTTTAATTAGGGTCCCACTGACATTTGGTGGGATGTCATTCTGTCATCTTCATGTGCTGTCAGGGACACTGTTAATAACCTCTTACCTCCTTTTTTGGCAGGAAGTTGTCCTGATGTTCTGGTGGTTTGGTCAGTGTTCATCCTGCCGAGTGATATGTCTTCCCAGATCCTAACTATGGTGGCATAATTTTTGTGTTAAAAAAAAAAAAAGCTTCAGCAATCTTCCATCAGCTACTGATTTTAGTATGTGATATCTGACCCAGCCCTTCTTAGGTACAAATTCAGAAAGTGTGAATTTTTCTTGGAATCCCGCTTTGAGCCAGGGTACTATCTTGAATACCAGGTATGCAGGGATGAGAAGAAGCCAACTCTACCCCTGCCTTTGTTGGACTCATTGTCAAGTAGACAAAATGGTCAAATAATGACACAGGCAAACACATGTTGACACACTGGGGCCAATGCTTTCAAGGTACAGAAAGTGATTCCAAAATGCTGTAGATGAGTGATTCTTGGCCAGGAGTGACTTTGCTTTCCAAGATCATTTGGCAATGCCTAGGGACTGCCTCAAGTATCATGACTGAGAAGTGGATGCTTCTAGCACCTGTGAGTGTTGCTGACTTTCCATAACGCACAGGATAGACCCCACACCAAAGAATTATGGGGCCCCAAATGGCAGCTGTGCCTAGGTTGGAAAGCTCTGCTCTGGAGCATGGGGGCCTGGTCTGACCTGGGACAATAGGGAAGCTTTCTTGACAGAGTCCTGAAGGATAGACAGGAGTCAGCAAGGTGGTGGAAATAGATGGGACACATTCTAGACAGGAGGACACATGGACAAAGGAAGGGGCACAGGGTCTTGGAGGAACTGGAAGAGGTCAATGTGGCAGGAGAAGACTGGACATGCAGAGCATGATTGAAATGTGCATGTGGGAAGAGGTTGTGGTCTCTCTGGGGATATGTGGGTGGTCCCAAGTGACTGAAGACATCTCATATGGGAGTGAGATCAATAGTGAGTTCAGGGACTGTGGTATGGTAAAGGTAGATGCCTACCTTTGGAGGTGACATTGTAGCATGTGTCACTCATGGAAAAGAACACAAATTTCAGAGCCTAATAAAGCTGGGCTGGAATATATCAGCTCTCTTTCTTATGACCTGGGTAAGTTCGGTCATGTTGCTTGACCTGCCAGTCCTGCATTTGTTTCCACGTGGAGACCGAAGTGCTCATCTTGGAGAGCCAACATGGAGAGTAAGAGGATAATGCAAGTACTGTGTCTTCTGCACAGCTTTTCCATCTTGGCTTTAATCTTGATTTAAGCTATAGGGATCTCACCAAAAACCAGGAGAATTCCATAAGAAATTGGGATTCTCCTTACTAGAGGTTTTTTGTTTTGTTTTGTTTTAAGTTCTAGAGCTTGCCATAGGACAGGTTGTTGTGAGCCTGAGTCTTTTCTCCATAGGAAAGATCCTAGTGGGTCTTGTGGTTGAGATATTTACCTGAGTGGAGAATTCCATTTATAATTCAGGTCTCCTGATATCCAGGGAAACCACAGGAGAACATTCTTGTTTAAGGATTTACTCATAAACACGAGTGTTTTTTAGAAATCTGTAGGGAGGAATATAGCGTAGTGCTAAACATTTTAGATACTGGAATCACTTCTGGGTTCCAATCCTGATTTTTCTTATTAATTGCCATTTCTTTTTTAGACAGTTTGCCATCGTTACAGCGGGTAAAGATGAAACACAGCTCACAAAGTTAGTGCTAGGATGAAATAAAATCCTCTATGTAACATTGTAGGAGGACAGCTGGCAAATACGGAGCACTCAACAGGTAATGCAATCAGAGAGGAGAAAACCAGGTTCCCCCCTACTATGAATCCCACTGTCATTCTGTTTTCTAAATATTTATAGAAACTGTGTCTGAACTCCAAGCGTTAATTGGTTAAGTAAATGAGTGAATAAATGACCCCATGAATAAAGAAGCAAATGTGAGCCTTCGTAACTGACCCCTGCTTCTGGTATTGGTCCAAATCTAGCCCTTTAGTCACAGAGGATTTAACTGAACAGGTGACTGTGGAAAATGTAAAAATTAGTTTTAAAAGTAAAAGGTCTGCCTTAGAAGCTACTAGAAAAATGACAAAACAATTTTTTTTTTAATACTGCAAATGGTCTTTCTTCTATTGGAAACCTAAAACCAAGTGCCTTCAAGGGAGCTTTTCTTTCCTGTAGTAATAGGGTTAGAATGACCTTGAAGAGGTCATTCTGCCCTTTCCTGTCTCTTTGAAGAGTGGACTCTTGACATTTCATGTTCTCCTCTCCTACCCTTCTCCCTCATCTATTTCTCTTGGCAGTACAGACTGCCAGGTACAGACTGGTTGTGGCTTTGCTGTTGGAAGTTCTCCCCAATATCAGGCTTACATTCTTCTTGCTGTTATTACCAACTTGGCCTTTTTTCTACTCTCAGCAGTGATGCACAGTCCACCTGTGCCAAAAAGGGGTGAATTTATCCCCCCTGCGCTAACACAGTGAGATCCCAGAGGAAGCAGCTGCGAGCAAGCCTAATACACATTGATTTTCCCAGGTGCCCCGTCTTTGTGTGTCTCTGTATGCTGACTGTGACTTTCAGCCCCGTCTTCCTTTCATTTAGGAGAAATAGGGCCACACAGCTGCTTGCTTATTTCTTTCTCTTCTGTTGGTTCTGGTGTGTTTTTTTCCCCCAAATGGAGGTCCCTCCTGAGTTACTGATCTTGAAACTCTCTCCACGTGCAGTGTACCTTCTGTTCCTGGCAAACATCCTTTCCCCAAAGCACGCCCCTGTGTGTTTCTTCCAGGAGGAACGATGCCCTTGGCAGTGGCTTCTTTCCTGTGGACGGTGCCACGTCAACTCTTACTGAAGCAGGACCAGCTCCGGCCTGGTCAGTGGGCCTGGCGTTTGTGAATTGCATCATTGATGACTGTGAATAGGAAAGACCCACAGATTCCTAAGCACTGGGCACAACCCAGGCCCTCCCCTGGTCACAGTTGTGGAAATTAAACATTTATTCAGGACTGGCCATGACTGTGGCAGGCAGTTTTGCTTTTACAAGCTCTGTGATGAATACAGGGAGGGTGTTGTTTGTATCAACTGTCACAGACTTTCTAGCCATAAGGACAACACAGTTGGCAATGCTGCTGATCTGCCACCTCTTAATGGCCTGATAATTAAAAATGATGGGCAGATAAAAATAGAGGAGCTGAACATAGCCACACAAGACTGGTCTTCTCTCCCGATTGTTACATTCCTCAGGAGGTACGTGCCTCAAGGGCAGAAGCCAAGTCAGATTTTAACAGCCAGAAATTCGCTGTCCTACCTTTTTGCCATTACGTACAAGGATGTTACGAGGAAAATTTTGTTGTTTCTGTGTCAAAATATGGGATGGATGATGGTCCTCTTTTGCTTTGTTGGAAGTAGAAGTGAAAAAAATTTGTCACAATGATCAGTATCATGTTATCTGTGGTTCCTACTTCAGGATAAATTTGAATTTCTGTTTTAATTAACTTCTCCTGCTCTCCTGCTCTCCCTCCCCCTCAGCTCTGTTTTACAAGTAACAATGTGTTATTGGTTTGGAATTGATTTGGGTGTCATATGTTGTCATTTGATAAAAAACTGTTTAGCTAAGCTGCTTGACATTACAACAGCTGGTAATGTCACTTTTGTTAATGTCTTTAACCACATTTTTAACAAAACAGCAGATGCTCATCACAAACACCATTTTACTTCCCTCTTCGGTGATGTAAAATCAGCTTAACTAAAGGCTCTGACTTGAGCAGAAGTCCTGGGAGTGGATCACTTGACTTTAGAAGAGGACACATCTTTTAAGGATCTTGAGTTTTCCAACAATGCCAGAAACACAGGGATTCCTGTAAAAATGAACAGTGCCAAATCTGGTTTCTTCCTAGAGAAGAATGCTCTGAAGATGTAGAAAGTATGGTCTTATGGGGGACAGGGAGTCTTGGCTTTGTAACCTACAGCAGCAAAATTGAGCACAAATGAGCCGGGATGGCCAGCGGTAAACCAGAACTTTGCCGACTCTGTTAGTTGTATGATGTGATCGTCACTTTTTAATTGTTCATTTTTAGGAAGAAAAAAAAAATCCTTACTACCCACTCTGCCCCCCTCCCTGCCTTTCCAAATCAAGGGATTTTCTAGTTAGGCAAACACATGCACACACACAGCAGGGTTTTGTTTTCTGAAACGTTTGACAGTCATGAAACACAAGGTATGAAAGCCCCCAAAAGATTTCTGCTACCATGGTTTTCTGCGTAATGGACATCGTATTTTTAGGTCTTATCTCCATGTTCATAGATTTTCACTGCTTTGTTCTTAAGTGTTTAGAAGTACAGTCTCTAAAGTCATTTTGTGTATTTGCTCATTCATGATTTTAGCAAGGATTTATAGAATTGATATTGTGTATGGGATATCCTCCAGATCAAGAGCGTGTCCCCCTAGGGTTAGGGGTCCAGTCATCTGGTAGTATCTCCACTGTTCAGGCACTGTGTGACTTGGGGCACAAAACTCAACTGCTTTGTGCCTCAGTTTCCCCAACTTTAAAATGAGGATCATTCTAGGGGCGCCTGGGTCGCTTGATTGCTTGGGAATCTTTTTTTTTTTTGTTTAAGATTTTATTTATTTATTCATGAGGGACACAGAGAGAAAGAGGCAGAGACACAGGCAGAGGGAGAAACAGGCTCCATGCAGGGAGCCCAATGTGGGACTTGATCCTGGGTCTCCAGGATCATGCCCTGGGCTGAAGGCAGCGCTAAACTGCTGAGCCACCCGGGATGCCCTGGCTGGGCATCTGATCTTGATTCCTGCTCAGCTCAGCGCATGATCTCATGAGATACAGCCCCAGCCTCGGGCTCCACGCTTAGTGGGGGAGTCTGCTTGAGATTCTTCTTCTCCCCCCTCCACTCATGCACATACTGTCTCTCTCTCAAATAAGTAAATCCTTAAAAATGGGGGTAATTCTAGTACCAATCACAAAAGTTTTGTGGTGGATGAAATGGGTTAAAATATATGAAAAGTAATAGATGTATTAAAATATCAATTTTTGTAACTGATGCTTATAATTAAAAATTAATAGAAAGCACTAAAAATGTTAATGATTATTGTTATTACTCTCCTACAAATATGCATCACTATTAAGGTACATACTTCTTAACATATTGTGGTAGACTCTCCAATATCTATTCTACTCTCATATAATTTAGCCTAAACAATATGACATTTGGTTCATGAGTATGTATTGTATATGTGTTTGCTGAGATCTTATTCTTTGTATGTATAAAGCACAGATCTGTATACAGTAAATAAGTAGATATTAAATATATCTGTGGTATTAAAATTTCATAGGTTAGAGATAATTAGGGAATAAAATGTCTAAAGAGGATCTCGGAGGGAGCAGTAATGGGGAAAAAAAAAAGAAGATTGGCAAACGTTAGTCTAAAACCAATATTAATGCCTTCCAACCATAGGCCATTAGAAACATACTTGGAGTTGAACAAGTTGGGTTTATTATTTATTCCAGGAGGGAGAACACACACCATGGAGAACCATGGGACCTCTAAGTAAGAGCATGTTAGAAAGGATTTGGACTTTGGTTGGGTGATTTGGGAAGGGTCCATTGAAGTGAATTCATTCTGGACAGGGTGCTCTCATAAAGTGGAGGCCTGTTCTATTATTGGGTGTCTCAACAAATCTTCTCTAGGGGGAAGGCAGGGTAGAGTGAAGCTAATGCTGTTAATGCATGAGGAGCAGCAGTCACTCATATTGGCCAAAGGAGGAGGATATTGGTTTTTTGTGGGTTATGCAGTAACTTTTTTATCAGGTGTTTAGACATTTTGTGAAGTAGCCTTATCTTCTCTTACTTAATCTTAGAGTGGCCTTTCCTGAGTTGTTGAGTGTTCTGTGAGATTGTTTATATCCAGCAGGAGGATGCTGTGGCTACCTATGCAGGCCAGACCTGTTTCTAAAGTGAGCCCGAGCTGTGTCAGACCAGCATCCTTTCATCTGGAGCCCTTTCTACACCTCTCCCTCCCATTCTTCCTTCCCTCCCTCCCTCCCTCCTCTCTCCCTTCTTGCCTTGCTCCCTATTTGGAGTAATTCTATCATCCTTGCCAGATATCGATTCAAAGATGAGTCGGTCTGAACCAATTTGGGCCATAGAGCAGCAAGGGGAAGCTTGCTCATGGTTCTCAGAAAGAAAAGCAGTCTTTTTCAGCAATTGAACAAGAAGCACAGAGCACCATTTGCTCCTGGCAGTCATCTGATCACCGTGTGGGGAACTAGCCTTAGAACGGAGCCTTCACAAGGTCTGTAAAGCAGAGAACTCAGAAGATCTGGCCCCCGACTCCCTCCATGACATTGCAAGTCACAGAGCCTGCCTAATCTCTGTACTTCCTGTTCTGTGAGATTGTGACTTTCACGGTTCTATAGCTGGAAACATTTTGACTAAGGCTCCTGCACGTTTCCATCTGTGAGGTGCAGACATGTCTGAAAGGTAAAGAAAAAAACATTTTTCATCATGAACCTGGGACTTTTGCTAAATAACTCTACGAAGAATTTTTGAAAATAGTTAAGTGAGAAGATGATGGACTGTTGATTGTTTAGAGTATTAATTTGCTTTTGAGGCATTATCTCCCAAGCCAAGTTTCCCATGGAAGAGCTCAGAGAGGATCCCCCCCCTTCACCCTCCCTTTATTTTAGAGCTTTCATGTGTATGGGCACTTCACCACCTGCGTTTAGCTGGCCACACACCATACTGCCGGCTGCTAATCACAAAGGCAGTGATTATTCTTTCCTCAGAATATCATAGAATGTTCAGAATGGAAGGGACCTTAGAGGTCATCTCATCAAAACCCTCATTTTAAAGATGAGTAGACCGAGACCCAGGGAATTGCAACTTCTCAAAGATCAAGCAAACCACTGGCAGAAAAACTGGACTTTGCCATGCTGCAAGAGAGTGAACAGACTCTTAGTGTGCCTGCTACCATGCTGAATCCTACCCCCTTGGCAGGCATAGCTAATCATTCACTGCGCTCCTTTCTACCAAGTGTCCGGGACCATCTTGCAACCCTCAACCCATACTCACTGATCATTGTAGGAATGTGCACTGAAACTGTTACTATGCCCTGTATATCTTATAAATTAGTATTTATTTCTTAATCATATCCTTAATCAATAGGGTTAGCTATTTAAGTAAAGAAATACCTTGTAATCAAAAGTGCCATATCAGGGCATGTGGGTGGCTCAGTCAGTTAAGTGTCTGCCTTTGGTTCAGTTCATGATCTCAGGGTCCAGCTTCCTGCTCAGAGTCTGCCTCTCCTCCCTGCTTGTCCTTATCCTCTCCTCCCGTCCCCTCCCCTCCTCTCCTCCCCTCTCCTCTTCTCTCTCTTTTCCTCTCTCAAATAAATAAATGAATGAATGAATGAATGAATGAATAAATAAATAAAATCATCCCCCAAAAGTGCCATATCTAATGCTTATATCTTATGCATCTAATATATAACTGTATATGAAAGAAGTATAATTTTTCTAGCATATTAATGCACCTTAATTAGGATCTAGTATTACTCCTATTGACATGAGGAATAGAGTCAGAATTTGTACATTGTTCTACAAAATATTGAAGAGGAATTGGCTTGTGCTCTTATAATAGAATCCCTAAAGCTTTTGTTTTATTTTAAATTTTTAGGATTGTGTGTTTGATGTTAGGCTACCATAATAACTCGGTTTTTAAACAACTCCGTTTTAAGACACTTTCTTAATTTTAAATATCTAAGTGATCTTTTTGATAGTGTTATTTTTTTAAGTTAGAAAATAGTTCTAGTCTTGTGATGGTTACTAAGCAACAATTAAGAAATCTCAATAGATTTTGAAAGCTACTATTTACTTAAGAGGGAGAAATGTGTGGCTTTTGCACAGCTTATGTTTCTTGGCAATAAGTGACACTGGAGGCTGACAGGGAGAATAGGAGTGGGTTGGACTTGACTTGGGTGGTGGTTTGGATGGGACAAGTGACCCTATTAAATTGCTTACTTTTTTGGTTCTGAGGTTCTATAAAAATCACAAATAACAAGCTAAATCCAAAGCATGGAGCCTTTAGCAATGGCAAAGGAATCACAGGAAGGACCCAAGAGGCTCTGCTGGGTTCAAGAGCCACTGGATCCATTACTTTGCTGAGTACTGGAGTATTTCAATGGCCCATCCTGGCTCATGACCCTCCCCTGTAGGTGCTTGAGGAAGAGTTTGTATTGGACCACCTGACCAATACTATACAAGTGTGAGGGAGGGATGGTTCTGAAAAGGGAAACCAGTGTAATGGGCAGAATTGGGAAAGGATGCTGGGGAGGAAGCAGTAACAGTGTTCCAGGTGGTTTGGTTTCATGTCTAAGCTTCACTGGTGGGGAAATGGGGCATAGAAGTGATGGTATCCTGTTTTTGTCATGTTTGGCTCATGAACTTGCAAGGGGGAGAAGTTCAGGGTTTAAGTAATGGGAGAATACGTGGAGGACAACCTAACAGCACTGTCACCCAACTTCATAGCTGATATTCACAGCCTTCTGCTTCATATCTGAAAAGGACGTACTATATGGAATGGAGAATGGTACTGGCTCTGTGGCCCTTCTTATTCTTGAAGAGCCCAGTGTGCTTCTGGGTTCTCTGCCACTATAAGAGACACTTTAGTGTGATATTTCTGCTTTTCTTTATGTCATTGAATAGTTTAAATATAAATTGGCTTTTAGCAGGAAGCACATGTTTCATATAGGCATAAGTAAACTGTCATAGAGATCATTTAGAAGCAGAAAATGATTAATTGTGCCTTTTAATCATAGTTCCATTATCATATGAAACAGTCATGTCATTGGACCCATTTCACTAATGAAGGTTTCACACCACTAGGAGCATATTTGCATTAATGAGGCATCACAGGTTATTAATTGAAATCTAATAACAGTTTGGAATATTATAAGTTTGCATTAATTGGAAACAGAATTGTGGACTTATTGGCAATATACCTCTTGTCATCTTAGAGAAATGATTCCTTGATGGGATATAAAGAAGCCATTTTTGCACCAGTTGGCGTTTCTGGCTCTTATATGTTGATTTTATTTTCATGACTGATTTTTCTTTTTCTTTTTTTTTTTTTTTTAAGATTTATGTATTTAGAGAGAGAGTGTGTGTGCAAGCAGGGGAAGGGACAGAGGCAGAGAGAGAGGGGAAGCTGACTCCCCCTGAGCATGAAACCCAATGCAGGGCTGGACCCCATAACCTTGAGATCACTCCCTGAGCTGAAACCAGGAGTTAGATACCCAAGAAACTGAGCCACCTAGGTGCCCTTTCATGACTGATTTCTAAAGCAACCTTTTTGGTATGTCCAGTACCATTCCTGCCACAGTATATTTAGGTTTTGACCTGTTCATCAGCCACCTACTTGGAAAAGAATGTGGAATGAGGCAAGTATAAGTCAGGGAAGGAATGTTCATTGATGACTGTTCTGTCATAGACTCACTCTCCAGGGAGCCCTTGCCTAGCCACCCTAACCAAAGATGGTGCCTTTGTCAGGCCCCTTTAGTGCCCCTGTTTATTCCCTTTACAATACTTATGGTCAATCATAACTATGCTTATTTTTGTCCATCTATCTCACTAGTATACATCTCTAGAGAACAAGAACAGTGTGTTTCATTCATGCCATCTCCAGCATCTGGCACAATGTATATAGTTGTTGAAGAGATGAGTGGATCTTGGCTTGGGCTGGAGGAACCTAGGGAGAGTGATTTCCCATTGAAAGCTCTAGTAATCTTTCTGTGCAAAGGTTCATCCCTGGGTTTGGAACAAAATAAAAATGCAGATTTCAAATGTACTCCTAAAGTATTCTGTGCCCTTAGTGTTTCTATTCCAGAAACTTGACCTCAGGATACTGTTGAACTTAATTCAGTCCGGATTAGTATCCCTGAACCTGGAAAGAAAAAAAAAAAAAAGAGGAATAATAAGAGTCCCTTGGTATGTCCCTATGGACATATCAATCAATAAGAGTCCCTATGGTGATTGATTGAAAGCTGTATTTTCTAACACTTCTTAATTAAGAATTTTTGTAGAAACCAGCATTCATGATAAACCTTGAAATAGAATTTCAATATAATATAATTGACACTTTTGTTAAAGCTCATAGAAACCGGGCAGCCTGGGTGGCTTAGTGGTTTGGTGCCGCCTTCAGCCCAGGGCATGATCCTGGAGACCCAGGATCGAATCCCATGTTGGGTTCCTTGCATGGAGCCTGCTTCTCCCTTCTCCCTCTGCCTGTCTCTCTCTCTCTCTCTCTCTCTCTCTCTCTCTCTTTCTCTTTCCCCATCTCTCATGAATAAATAAATAAAATCTTAAAAAAAAAAAAAACCTCATAGAAATCAAACAGGCTCACCTGGGTGTGGCATTGAGGGTACAACAAGGTAATTATAGTTGGAGTTTAGAGGCCATGAGGGAGGGAGTAGAGCATAAGCACTGGCAGAAATGGGCCTTATTTTTCTCCTCAACCTCCCACTTTTATTTCCTCCCCCCTCCTCCTTCTCCTTCTTCTTCTCTGTTGAATTGTATCTTTCCACTTGGTGGATCTTGAGGGAATACAGTGTGGTGGAGAGAGCTTTCAACAGACCATCAGGAAACACAGTTACTGGTCTGGACTTTACTACTTAATAACTAAAAGATCAAGGGAAAGTTTGTTTTTTGAATCCTATCTGGAAAATAGAGACATTTACCTTGTACGGCTTATAGAATTTTTATAAAGATAGTTGAGAAAGATGGGATGCCTGGGTGGCTCAGCGGTTGAGCTTCTGCCTTTGGCTCAGGGTGTGATCCTGATCCCCGGATTGAGTCCCACGTTGGGCTCTCTGCATGGAGTCTGCTTCTCCCTCTGCCTCTGTTTCTGCCTCTCTCTCTCTCTGTATCTCTCATGAATAAATAAATAAAATAATATCTTTGAAAAAAAGGATAATTGAGGAAGAAAACAAGTATACTAGGTAAATTGTAAAGTAAATGCAAAATATTGCTATTATTCACTGGATGGCTGAGGAGGAAAAAACCAAACAGACAACAGAAGGAGTAACAAAGAACTTCACAGAGGCCACCTGGGCTGACTCCTAGTTAACTAGAAGTAGTGGCTTTTATTTCTTCATTATGCTACATATCCCAGATTTCACCTGGCTTCCTGTGGAGCTTTAAAATACCCATCCTCCTCCTTTTTGTGAGAACTCAAAGGTGAGCGTGAGTGAATACCACTTTAAGCAGCTCAGAGACTATCCAAATTAAAGTGATGGGATACAGTGTTTTCAACTACCTATTTGGAAGTGATTTTTTAAAGTTATATTGCCTCATTTAGGAGAAGGTGAAAATTAATTAGCATTCTTACACGCTGCTGATGGGACATGAGAAAGCCATACAGTAGAAATTATAGGCAAAGCAAAAGGCCATTTTGGTGGGGAATCATAACAGATTTTTAAGAGGCAAGTCTTTTGCAGCTTTTCCAGTCTTCTCTTTTGTTACATTTAGGTTCAGAACATTTTTTGGAAACCTGTTGGTTCTTCTTCTCTTGGTTGAGAACATGTTGGTTTATTCTCTATTTGTATATTGTGTGAAAACTGTGTGTGGGCATAAAAATCCACACACATCTTATATATACACACCCTGATCTTTTGACACTTTGGAAGCTGCTGTGACTTGCTCTCCTTCCTAGAGAAATATCAGTATGTTTCTTTTCTCTGGGTGAGGCATGGCATTGCTAATACCAAGGAATGTTTTCAGGTAAAAACGTGCTCAAATTATTTAAGACATCAGAAACCACTGTAGTTTGCATGTGTGTATATGTGTGCATGAGTGTATGTACGCATCCAATCACGAGGTGCTTTTTTTTCCCTATTAAACAGTTTCAAAATAAAATCACCTTGTTCACAAAATATTAAATATGCAAATATGCTTGCCTTTCACTGCTGACTGGATGTTTACCAAGCAGAACCAAGAATAGTTGCCTTTTTAACTATGTCATTATATTTTTTAGTATCTGAACATTGATTTATCTTTGGATCATGTTATAGAAGGATTGACTGATTGATTTCATTCACTAAATACTTATCAAGTAACTTATAGATGGCAGGCTAATTTTCCTCATGCTATGATTCAGCAGGAAGACAGGCAGACATCCTTGTGACCATGGAGGTTACATTTCAATGGAGTAGACAGATAATTAACAAGTCACCGAGATAATATAGTTGCAGAGGATTTGCAGAAAATAAAACAAGAGGGTAGTACGTGTTGGAAGGGGATGCTATTTTTAATAGGGTATCCAGGGAAGACTTTTTGAAGATAGGACACTTGTGCTGTGACTGGAATGAAGCAAGGGATGGGGGTTGGGTGCAAGGGCTTGGGAAAATTAAGGGGACAGGTGTCACAGGCAGAAATATACAGGAATAATGGCATGTGGGATGTTGAGGGACGAGCAAGGGCAGCAGCAGAGCTGACGTTTGTTTGAGTGGTAGGCATTGAGGTTGGATGACTAGGCATGGCCAAATTGAGTGAAGAGGACCTTAAGACCATGATAAAGAGTTTACAATGGGAAGACAGTGCGGAGTGTTAAGTTCTGGTGTGATCTGATTTTTAGTTTTTAGAAAGAATTTTCTGGTGTTCTGCAGAGAACAGATTATATATGAGAAAAGTTTGGAAGGAGAAAGTTCGCCTAGGGGGCTTTGGGAATAACTCAGAAAAGAAATGATGGTGGCTTGGATGTGATGGTGGAGATGATGAGTGGTGATCAGAGTCCTGGTATATTTTGAAGATAATCTATCATATTATATAACTCAGGAATATAATGAATGTGATGAAGCCATACCACATGATGATATGATCTATGTGTTGTTTTCAGAGTCTAATCTTTGGTTACATAGGAACATATTGTTCTTAAATCTGACTAAATGTATAGGGCATGAACAGAAATGCAAAGCTGTGATAACTCTTAGGTCTAGTCTCTTGCATCTGAGTTCTTTGAATATATGATTTCCCCACTAAAACAGTGAAAAGATGCTAGAATAAATCCATCCAACGTTGTGCCTGATGGAACATGACACTGCCATAGTAAGCCTTTTATGTTTTGTTGAAAATCTTAACTTCATTGTGTAATAAATAGCAGTTCATGCTGATTTTTAAAAATATATATACCAAACATTACATTTGTATTAGAAATAATCAAAGCCATATAAATTCTGAGGTGTAGATTTCTGCAGTTTACGCTAAGGGTTTAAAACATTGCCATTCTGGCTAGAGTAGGGACAACAGAGATTGACTCTAATACATTTATCCCCAAAGAGAGATCCCAGTATGTATTCCTCAAGTCCCATTAAGTGGCCAAAAGCCCCCAAATTTTATCTGATCTAACCAGTGGTGGCATTATGGCTACAGAAGCTTCAGCAGAGAAGAATACACCTCTTTTATGAGAGCTTATGTAGACTTTCTTGGACTTGCTCTGATTGAAATGGGTTAAGTCATGTGTCTACCACTCACCAAATCCCAGTGGCCAGGGGAGTGTGATCTGTCTTTTGGCTTGGCCTCAGACGCACTCTTCAACCCCGAGGATGAAGCCTTGCTTATGAAGTTAAAGCTGGAATGATGATGCCAATATTATTGCTGGAGGAAGGAGGAGAGGGTTCTAGAGAACAAACAATGTTCATTGCCCTGTGATAGCACCATAGCATCCTCAGGCTACCTGTCCTCTGTGAGCTTCTTCTAGATATCATGGAGCTCCTGCCTAGAGTGGCAGATAATGTGATTAAAATACTACGTGTTATTCTTTTCATGTGCTTTGTCCTTATAAGGGACAGACCCTGAAAAGGCATGGTGAAGAGTGAATCCAGTGCTGCTCTATCTCTGGTGGTGTATTAAGATCCACATGTAGAACTACCTCTGAGAAGTTAGGTCAATGA